>NW_025900080.1:0-303336 GCF_022539505.1 Lolium rigidum
CGGGCCCTACATCCCCGGGCGGTGCGGATTTGCGTTGACTCGGCCGGCGAACCCGAGAATTCGCGATGCACCACGTCCCGGGCCACCATACGCGACGTTTTGGCCGCTTTCGTCGGGCTAGGTGGCCTCAAAAACGAGAAAAAAAAAGTTTTGACATGCACCACGGAGGGACCCAAAATCGTCGGCCATGGTACACCAGCAACCACAGCGCGACTTCAACTTCGTCGGCCATGGCAACTTTTCTTGTAGTGTCGAAAACCCTAAACCACGTAAAATATGCAAACCAAATTAGAGACGTCTAACTTGTTTTTGCAGGGTTTGGTGATGTGATATGTCCATGATGTGATGATGAATATGTATGAGATGATCATTATTGTATTGTGGCAACCGGCAGGAGCCTTATGGTTGTCTTTAAATTTCATGTTGAGTAGTATTTCAAAGTAGTTGTAATAGTTGCTACATGAGGTGAACAACCATGAAGACGGCGCCATGAACCTTGACGCTACGCCGACGATGATGGAGATCATGCCCGTTGATGATGGAGATCATGTCCGTGCTTTGGAGATGAAGATCGAAGGCGCAAAGACTAAAGAGCCATATCATATCACATATGAATTGCATGTGATGTTAATCGTTTATGCATCTTATTTTGCTTAGAACGCGACGGTAGCATTATAAGATGATCCCTCACATTAATATCAAGATAATAAAGTGTTCTCCCCTCGTATGCACCGTTGCACAGTTCGTCGTTTCGAAACATCCCGTGATGATCGGATGTGATAGACTCAACGTTCACATACAACGGGTGTAAGCCATGTTGCACACGCGGAATACTAGGGTTTGCTTGACGAGCCTAGCATGTACAGACATGGCCTCGGGAAAACGGAAACCGAAAGGTTGAACACGAGTCATATGGATGATATGATCAACATGTTAATGTTCACCATTGAAGCTACATCATCTCACGTGATGATCGGTTTTGGTGTAGTGGATTTGGATCGTGTACCACTTAACAACTATGAGGGATGTTGTATTAAGTGGGAGTTCATTAGTAATTAGATTAAAACATGAACTAATTATCATAAACATAGTCCGAGTAGTATTTTGAATTAATTTTGTAGTATTGGCATCCGTTTTCTACCATGCGCTAGTCTTGTAATTGAGATAGAAATACTGTTAAAATCTGACAAGAAACTTTACGGATTGGTACCGTATTGTTAAAGAATCAAGAAATGATTAAGTCCTATTGCAAACTTTTAGAAAACCTCACATTGTTGATTCAGAGAGCTATGGTTTCAATTAGTACCTAAAGTTATCTTGTCTCCGTGAAACTTGAAGTTCAAATCTGTTTGAAAAGTAAGGAGCTGAAAATTTAGTTTTCAGAAATAATCAAGGTATGAGATATATATGATATCTAAGACCTTATTGCAAGATGATAGAATATAATTTGGTGAGACTACATAAACTCATAAGTTTTATGGGAATGTACGAAGGTTATACTTTACGAGCCTAGCATGTACAGACATGGTCTCGAAAAGTCTTCATGATATGATAATATTATGAGTGAAAATTGTTCATCATATTAAAAGGTTACTAATAGTGAAATCCGGAACACTTGTCATATGATGATCAACTTCAAAGTAAGAACCTCAAGGTTATTGGTATTTGACCAACAAACCTAGAAGTTATTGATGTTGAAGTGTTTTTCGAATAATGAGGAAAGCTAAAATAGAAACTACAAAAAGATTATTGGCGAAAAGAAAGAAAAGACTAGAAAGTCTAGCTCAGGTGTATATAAATGATATACATGTTATGAATATATTCCTTGTTTGGTCACACAATGAAATTCTTGGGTATTAGTACCATATTGGTTGGTACGAAGTGTCATACAAAACAACACAATACAAGAATACAATGGCCTAAGTGATCGATAAGGAATATGATAGGAATGCACGTACGGAACAAAAATAAAGTGTTATTATGTTCATCGTTGGCATTCTATCTAGCCCTTAGAATTTATAATAAAGAACTTAATAATTGTTATTTTGCTCTGGTCAAATGAAAAACAATGAGTTGTTCAAATTATGAAATTACTCCATGTACGATGGATAAGTTATTATAAATCTTAATAGTGAAACACACATACATAACACTGACGCTAAAATGCCATAAGGCAATTGATTTGAATTCCACTTATTTGTGGAACCGTCATTTAGGTCATGTTAGAAAGGAACGCATGAAGGAACTCCATGCAAATGGATTTTTGGAGTCATTTGATTTTTTGAATCGTTTGACGCTTGCAAATCTTTTCTAAAGAGAATGACTAAAATACCGTTCATAGGCCAAGAGTTGAACGGGCAACTAACTTAGTGGAAAAATACATAATGATGTATGTGATTCACTGGGCATAGTTGTGTGCGGGAGATTCTTCTACTTCATGAAAACTTCCAACGATGATTTGAGTATATATGTGTGGATATATTCAATAAGGAAGAAGTTTGAAACATTTGAATAGATTCAAATAAATTTCAGCATGAAGTGGAAATCATCGTAATAGAAAAATCAAATATCTATGATTGGATCATGGTGGAAATATTTGAATTACGAGTTTTAGTGAACATCTAAGAGAGGTATGAAATTGTTCTACAACTCATGTTTCTTGGAGTATCATAGTGATGATGAAATATCCGAGAGATGTATCCAAACCTTGTTGGATCAATGATGAGATAAAATATTAATGCCATTATATTTTTGTGGATTATGCTTTAGTGACTTCCGCTTTTACACTGAATAGAGCATCATCATGATCCGTTGAAATGACACCATACGAGTTATGGCATGGGTATAAACCCTAATAGTCTTTTCTTAAATTTTGGTATGCATAGCATAAGTAAATAAGTTTACAACCAAAATCGGATGAATGTCTTTGTTGGTTATCCCAAAGAATTGATAGGGAATTCTTTCCACTATGAAGTAAAAGACAAAAGTGTTTGTTAATGTTACTTGCTTATTTCCAAGAAATCACTACAAGAAAAGTTCTGATAGACAACGTCTCAAAATCGTCCGCTAAGGGGTATTTTTCGTCGCCTATGGGCCTAACCCGACGATATGGGTTCTGTTGTGGAAACTGCGTCAGGAAAAGTCCTACGACGATTTTTTCGGTCCGTCGCGCTTGGGCGCCCTTCCGCCACGGAAAATCGGACCGTTGCCCAAGTGTTTCCGGGAGCCCGTTGACTGCTGACGTCATGCAAACTGACACGTGGCAGACGCCGTTAACCGGCGGTTAACGGCGTTAACCGGCTGAAACCCCGTGGTAGATGGTAGGCCCACACGAGGCCTCGCCACGTCTTAAGCGGGCCGGCCCATTAAGTTTGCGGGCCGGGCCGGCTGACTTAGTTTGACCGGTCAACTATATAGCCGGGCTGGTCCATTAGTTACGTGGGCTGGGCCTAACCTCTAAGGTTGACTCGGTCAAAACTTTAATGGGCCGGCCCACTAAGCATGTGGGCGGGCCGAATGCACTCGTTTGACCGGTCAACGAGGCAAAAGGGCCGGCCCACAAGACATGTGGGACCCACTTTCCCGGTACCGGGCCGGCCCATTTACAAAGTGGGGTCCACATTAAAGCAACTGGGCCGGCCCAAGAAGATAGTGGGCCGGCCCAATTAGCATGTGGGTCCCACTTTCCTGCTATCGGGTCGGCCCATTTAGTACGTGGGGTCCACATTAGATCAAATGGGCCGGCCCAACAAGCCGATGGGTCGGGCCAAAAGCACCGGTGGGTCCCACTTTCTCGTTAAAGGGCCGGCCCATTTAGTATGTGGGGTCCACCATATAGGAAGTGGGTCGGCCCAACAATATAGTGGGTCGGGCCAAAAGCACCGGTGGGTCCCACTTTCCGGTTAAAGGGCCGGCCCATTTAGTATGAGGGGTCCACCATATAGCAAGTGGGCCGGCCCAACAAGATAGTGGGCCGGGCCAAAACACTTGTGGGTCCCACTTTCCTGTTAAAGGGCCGGCCCATTTAGTATGTGGGGTCCACCTTATAGCAAGTGGGCCGGCCCAACAGGCTAGTGGACCGGGCCAAAAACACAGGTGGGTCCCACTTTCTGTTAAAGGGCCGGCCCATTTAGTATGTGGGGTCCACCATATAGCAAGTGGGCCGGCCCAACACGCTAGTGGGTCGGGCCAAAACACAGGTGGGACCCACTTTCGTCTTAAAGGGCTGGCCCATTTTGTATGTGGGGTCCACCACAAAAGCAAGTGGGCCGGCCCAGTAGGTGGTGGGGTCCACCTTAAAGAAAGTCTTCGAGGGAAGTAAAACCCAAATTTATTGATTCGACATAAGGGGAGGTAAAGAATACTTATAAGCCTTAACAACCGAGTTGTCAATTCAGCTGCACCTGGAAAAGCACTAGTAACAGGGGTGATGTGAAAGCAGCGAGTAATATGAGAGCGAGTAGTAAGAGTAACACAGCAGCAGTAGCAGTAATATGAGAGCAATGGCACCGTGAAAATAGTTGATACTACTTCCAATGTCATATAGAAACGAGTATATGATGATGAGAGATGGACCGGGGTTCCCGACTATCTACACTAGTGGTAACTCTCCAATAACAAGTGTTGGGTGAACAAATTACAGTTGGGCAATTGATAGGATTGAAATAGCATTAAGACCGAACATCAAGATTATTAATCATGTAGGCATGTTTTCCATATATAGTCATACGTGCTCGCAATGAGAAACTTGTACAACATCTTTTGTCCTACCGACTAGGTGGCAGTCAGGGCCTCTAGGGAATCTACTTGGAAATTAAGGTACTCCTTTTAATAGAGCACCGGAGCAAAGCATTAACACTCGGTGAAAACATGTGATCCTCATATCTAAGCCTTCCCCTCTAGTTATCCCGATTCTTTGTCACTCTGGGGCCTCGGGTTCCGGACATAGACATGTGCAAACAACTTGTAGATACAATCTAAGCAATAAGTATAGAGCTTAAATCTAAGATCATGCCACTCGGGCCCTAGTGACAAGCATTCAACTCAACAAGATTGCAGCAACAATAACTTCAAAAACTTTATAGATAGAATAATCATAATGTAACAATCCATCGGATCCCAACAAACACAACACCGATTACATCAGATGAATCTCAATCATGTAAGGCAACTCATGAGATCATTGTATTGAAGTACATGGGAGAGAGAGTACCAACTAGCTACAGCTAGAACCCGTAGTCCATGGGGGAACTACTCACGGAGCATGATGGAGGCGGTGGCATCGATGGAGATGGCTTCCGGGGGCACTTCCCCGTCCCGGCGGCGTGCCGGAACAAAGATTATGTCCCCCGAATTGGAGTTTCGCGATGGCCGCGGCGCCCCTGGAGTCTTTCTGGAGTTTCGTCAATTCGTATCGCGTTTTTAGGTCGCAAGGGACTTTATAGGCGAAGAGGCGGCGCAGGAGGAGCACCAGGGTGCCCTCCCCACCTGGTGGCGCGGCCAGGCCTGGGCCCGCGCCCAGGTGTGGTGTGGTGGCCCCTTGGCCCGCCTCCGACTCTCCTTCGGTGTTCTGGAACCTTCCGGGAAAAATAAGATATTTGGTCTTCGTTTCGTCGAATTCGAGAATATTGCCCGAACAGCCTTTACGGAACCAAAAACAATAGAAAACAGAAGCGGCACCTGTGGCATCTTGTTAATAGGTTAGTTCCGGAAAATGCATGAAATCATTATAAAGTGTGAGCAAAACATGTAGGTATTGTCATAAAACTAGCATGGAACATCAGAAATTATAGATACGTTGGAGACGTACCACTAGTCAGCTAGCAACACCTTCAGAAGTCACGCTTTTCTCCTACTGGTCGATTAAACCTTGGTTTCTTAGCGAGGAAAAACTTGCTGCTGTGCCCATCATACCTTCCTCTTGGGGTTCCCCAACGATGTGCAATCTGCACTCATCAGTTACCTCACCGGCATGGAACCGGTGTAAGGAGTACTCGTCAACGTTGTGTAAGGGCTGGCAGAGAGAGTCATCCCCCCGTGCTACGGTATACAGGATCCATTGCTTGAATCTTGAGGGGAGGGATGGTTTGATTTCTTGCTTTCTTGCTCTCTTGGAGCCGCGGGGGAAAGAGGCGAACGGGGCAAGCGGCGGAATTGCGGCCACATATGATAAAGTGGTCGTGCCCGATGTTGAAACTAATTTCCTCACCGGCGTGGAACCGCCGTAAGAAGTACTTGTCGGCGTTGTGGACAAGCTAGCGGAGAGAGTCCTCCCCGGCGTGCTCTAGTATACAGGCTTGACACATGCATTTTGCATCATCATTATTGCTACATATATGATTAGTTTTCATTGTTATTTGCCATCCTAGGCAGAAATCATATTTTTTATTATTTTATTTGTTTCGGAATTTTCGGGATCGCTATACCTGATTAGTTTCTCACCCGGAGAAGGATAGTGGGTGAAAGAATCACGCGAGGGGAGCCACGAGGTTCGAACGGACCCAGGTGGCGCGCCTAAACATATAGGGCGCGCCACCCGAAGTTGTTCGTACCTGATACGTCTCCAACGTATCTATAATTTCTTATGTTCCATGCTAGTTTTATGACAATACCTACATGTTTTATTCATACTTTATATCATTTTTATGCATTTTACGGGACTAACCTATTAACAAGATGCCGAAGCGTCAATTCCTGTTTTCTGCTGTTTTTGGTTTCAGAAATTCTACACAGGAAATATTCTCGGAATTGGACGAAACAAAAGCCCACGGCCCTATTTTCCACGGAGGATTCCAGAACATCGAAGAAGAGTCGGAGACGGCCAGCAGGGGGGCCACCCCATAGGGCGGCGCGGCCCCACCCCCTAGCGCGCCCAGGTGTGGGGAGCCCACCCCTGGCTCCCCCGACGCTGCCTCTTCGCCTATATATTCCTTCGTATCGGAAAACCCTAGTACCGAGAGCCAAAATACGAGAAAAGTTCCAGAGACGCCGCCGCCGTCAACCCCATCTCGGGGGTTATGAAGATCACCTCCGGCACCCTGCCGGAGAGGGGAATCATCACCGGAGGGCTCTACATCACCATGCCCGCCTCCGAACTGATGCGTGAATAGTTCATCCTTGGACTATGGGTTCATAGCAGTAGCTAGATGGTTGTCTTCTCCTATTCTGCCACCATGTTTAGATCTTGTGAGCTTCTATCATGATCAAGATCATCTATTTGTAATGCTACATGTTGTGTTTGTTGGGATCCGATGAATATGGAATACTATGTCAAGTTGATTATCGATCTATCATATATGTGTTGTTTATGATCTTGCATGCTCTCCGTTGGTAGTAGAGGCTCTGGCCAAGTTTATACTTGTAACTCCAAGAGGGGGTATTTATGCTAGATAGTGGGTTCATGCCTCCATTGAATCTGGGACAGTGATAGAAAGTTCTAAGGTTGTGGATGTGCTGTTGCCACTAGGGATAAAACATCAATGCTTTGCCTAAGGATATTTGTATTGTTTATATTACGCACAATACTTAATGCAATTGTCTGTTGTTTGCAACTTAATACTGGAAGGGGTGCGGATGCTAACCCGAAGGTGGACTTTTTAGGCATAGATGCATGCTGGATAGCGGTCTATGTTCTTTGTCGTAATGCTCTAAGTAAATCTCATAGTAGTCATCATGATATGTATGTGCATTGTTATGCCCTCTCTATTTGTCAATTGCCCAACTGTAATTTGTTCACCCAACATGTTATTTATCTTATTGGAGAGACACCACTAGTGAACTGTGGACCCCGGTCCATTCTTTTACATATGAAATACAACCTACTGCAATCATTGTTCTCTGTTGTTCTTTGCAAGCAAACATCATTCTCCACACCATACGTTTAATCCTTTGTTTTTTCAGCAAGCCGGTGAGATTGACAACCTCACTGTTAAGTTAGGGCAAAGTATTTTGATTGTGTTGCGCAGGTTCCACGTTGGCGCCGGAATAGCTGGTGTTGCGCCGCACTACACTCCTTCACCAACAACCTTCACGTGGCCTTCATCTCCTACTGGTTCGATAACCTTGGTTTCTTACTGAGGGAAAACTTGCTGCTGTACGCATCATACCTTCCTCTTGGGGTTCCCAACGGACGTGTGCTTTACCGTCACAAGCAGCTACTTTTTTGGCGCCGTTGCCGGGGAGATCAAGACACGCTGCAAGGGGAGTCTCTCACACCCAATCTCTTTACTTTGTTTATTGTCTTGCTTTATTTTATTTCCTGTCTTGTTTGCTTTCTTTATATAAAAAACACACAAAAAATTAGTTACTTGTTTTACTTTATTTAATTCGGTTTTGCTTTATTTATTTTTATTATTGCTAAAATGAGTAGTCCCGAAGTTGAAGTTCGTTCGTTTAAGCAACAAGGGGGAGAAAGTTTTAAAGATGCTTGGTATAGAATTAGTGATGCTCATCATAGGTGCACTAAGAAACACTCCACTATTATCCTCCATAGGAACTTTTATGAAGGTATCTCTAGCTGGAATAGGTATGTTCTTGATACTCTTACAGGGGGTAATTTCCCAGGTACTTCTGCTTTAGAAGCTAGTTGCATTATTGAGAGTCTAGTTTGAATACCCCCTGTTAATGAAGCTAAAATTGAAATCTCTCTTGAGGATGTCATGAAAAAGTTGGAGGCCATAGAGAAAAATCTTCCAAGTGTTGAGACTAAATTGGGAATATTACTTGATAATACTGATAAACTTGATAAATCTCTAGGAGGAATTAATGAAAGAATTGCTATCTTAGAAACTTGTGCTATCCATGATAATCAAACCCATAGGATTGGTGAACTTGAAGAAGCTATGGGAACCTTTGGTTCAACTTTTTCTTCTCTTAAGTTTAAGGAGAAAGCTTATGTGGGTAAGGAGCAAAAGTTAATGTATGTCTCTAAGATTCCTAAGCCAAAGAATCATTATGAGCTTAAAATTGATAAAACCCTTAGTACCACTATGGGAAATTTAGATAATGAAGCATCTAAGATACCTGTTGCGACAAGTTGTGTTTTTAAGGAAGATTATGATGTTGATGCTTCTTCTCTTGATGTTACTTGATTTTCACTTTCTGCGCCTAGCTGAAAGGCGTTAAAGAAAAGCGCTTATGGGAGACAACCCATTATTTTATTTCTGCAATTTTTTTTATATTTGAGTCAAGGTGCTTGTTACTACTGTAGCAATACCTTTGTATCTTTATTTTATTGCATTGTTGTGCCAAGTAAGTCTTTGATAGAAGGTTGATACTAGATTTGGATTTCTGCGCAGAAACAGATTTTTAGCTATCACGAATTTGAGTTGTTCTCTCTGTAGGAGAATCGAAAAAATCTGAAACAAATCATGAGTAATCCTCAGATATGTACGCAACTTTCATTCAATTTGAGCTTCTTCATCTGCGCATGTTAAGTGCCTCGAAAAAATTCGTCTTTACGGACTGTTCTGTTTTGATAGATTTTGCCTTTTATTTCGCATTGCCTCTTTTACTGTGTTTGAGCGGGTTTCTTTGCTCCATTAAATTTCAGTAACCTTGGGTAATGTCCAGAAGTGTTGGAAATGATTGTGTCCTTGCTGAACATATGAATTTTTGATTATGCACTAACCCTCTAATGAGATTGTTTTGAGTCTGGTGTGAAGGAAGTTTTCAAGGATCAAGAGAGGAGGATGATATAATATGATCAAGAAGAGTGAAAAGTCTAAGCTTGGGGATGCCCCTTGGTTCATCCCTGCATATTTCAAGAAGACTCAAGTGTTTAAGCTTGGGGATGCCCAAGGCATCCCCTTCTTCATCAACAACTTATCAGGTCACCTCTAGTGAAACTATATTTTAATTTCGTCACATCTTATGTGCTTTACTTGGAGCGTATGTGTGCTTTTATTTTCGTTTTGTTATTTTTATTCTCTGAATAAATCGGATCCTAACATGCTTGTGTGGGAGAGAGACACGCTCCGCTTTTTCATTTGAACACTGGTGTTCTTCGTTTTACTTTTAATGTTCATGGCAAAAGCTGGAAGCCGCTGCACTTATTGCTATTTGGTTGGAAACAGAAAATGCTTCATGTGGTAATTGGTATATTGTCTTGAATAATTTGATACTTGGCAATTGTTTTGAGCTCTCAAGTAGATCATGTTTAAGCTCTTGCATCATGTAGTTTAAACCTATTAGTGGAGAACTACCGTAGAGCTTGTTGAAATTTGGTTTGCATGATTGGTCTCTCTAAGGTCTAGTTATTTTCTGGTAAAAGTGTTTGAGCAACAAGGAAGACAGTGTAGAGTCTTATAATGCTTGCAATATGTTCTTATGTAAGTTTTACTGTACCGGTTCATACTTATGTTGCTTCAAACAACCTTGCTAGCCAAAGCCTTGTACTGAGAGGGAATGCTTCTCGTGCATCCAAAACCTTGTGCCAAAACCTATGCCATATGTGTCCACCATAACTACCTACTATGTGGTATTTTTCTGCCATTCCAAGTGAATACTTCATGTGCTACCTTTAAACAATTCAAAACTTTATTACTCCTTATTTGTGTCAATGTTTTATAGCTCATGAGGAAGTATGTGGTGTTTTATCTTTCAATCTTGTTGGGCAGACTTTCACCAATGGACTAGTGGCACATCCGCTTATCCAATAATCTTGCAAAAAGAGCTGGCAACGGGGTTCCCAGCCCCAATTAATTAACTTTCATTAATAATTCTCTTCACATGTTTTACCCTGATTTATCAGTAAGCAACTTAATTTTGTAAATAGACACTCCTCCATGGTATGTGAAATGTTGGAAGGCACCCGAGGATTCGGTTAGCCATGGCTTGTGAAATAAAAAGGTTGGGAGGAGTGTCATCCATAAATAAAACTAAAGTACATGTGTAAACAAAAGAGAAGAGGGATGATCTACTTTGCTGGTAGAGATAACGTCCTTCATGGGAGCCGCTCTTTGAAAGTTTGTTTGACAGGGGGGTTAGAGTGCCCACTACCATTCATTGACAACAACAAACACCTCTCAAAACTTTACTTTTATGCTCTCTATATGATTTCAAAACTTGAAAAGGTCTAGCACATGATTTAATCCCTGCTTCCCTCTGCGAAGGGTCTTTCTTTTACTTTATGTTGAGTCAGTTTACCTACTTCCTTCTATCTTAGAAGCAAACACTTGTGTCAACTAGGTGCATTGATTCTTACATGCTTACTTATTGCACTCATCATATTACTTTGTGTTGACAATTATCCATGAGATATACATGTTGAAAGTTGAAAGCAACTGTTGAAACTTAAATCTTCCTTTGTGTTGCTTCAAAACCTTCTATTAAGAATCTATTGCTTTATGAGTTAACTCTTATGCAAGACTTTTTTATGCTTGTCTTGAAAGTACTATTCATGAAAAGTTTTTGCTATATGATTCAGTTGTTTAGTCACTATCTATTTGTTAGCAAACTATAGACCATTGCTTTGAGTCACTTCATTCATCTCATATGCTTTACAATAGTATTGATCAAGATTATGTTGGTAGCATGTCACTCCAGAAATTATCCTTTTTATCGTTTACCTACTCGAGGGCGAGTAGGAACTAAGCTTGGGGATGCTTGATACGTCTCCAACGTATCTATAATTTCTTATGTTCCATGCTAGTTTTATGACAATACCTACATGTTTTATTCATACTTTATATCATTTTTATGCATTTTACGGGACTAACCTATTAACAAGATGCCGAAGCGCCAGTTCGTGTTTTCTGCTGTTTTTGGTTTCACAAATTCTACACAGGAAATATTCTCGAAATTGGACGAAACAAAAGCCCACGGCCCTATTTTCCACGGAGGATTCTAGAACATCGAAGAAGAGTCGGAGACGACAGCAGGGGGCCACCCATAGGTCGGCGCGGCCCCACCCCCTGGCGCGCCCAGGTGTGGGGAGCCCACCCCCTGGCTCCCCCGACTCTGCCTCTTCGCCTATATATATTCCTTCGTATCGGAAAACCCTAGTACCGAGAGCCAAAATACGAGAAAAGTTCCAGAGACGCCGCCGTTGTCAACCCCATCTCGGGGGTTCTGAAGATCACCTCCGGCACCCTGCCGGAGAGGGGAATCATCACCGGAGGGCTCTACATCACCATGCCCGCCTCCGGACTGATGCGTGAGTAGTTTATCCTTGGACTATGGGTCCATAGCAGTAGCTAGATGGTTGTCTTCTCCTATTGTACCATCATGTTTAGATCTTGTGAGCTGCCTATCATGATCAAGATCATCTATTTGTAATGCTACATGTTGTGTTTGTTGGGATCCGATGAATATGGAATACTATGTCAAGTTGATTATCAATCTATCATATATGTGTTGTTTATGATCTTGCATGCTCTCCGTTTCTAGTAGAGGCTCTGGCCAAGTTGATACTTGTAACTCCAAGAGGAGGTATTTATGCTAGATAGTGGGTTCATGCCTCCATTGAATCTGGGACAGTGACAGAAAGTTCTAAGGTTGTGGATGTGTTGTTGCCACTAGGGATAAAACATCAATGCTTTGTCTAAGGATATTTGTATTGTTTATATTACGCACGTACTTAATGCAATTGTCTGTTGTTTGCAACTTAATACTGGAAGGGGTGCGGATGCTAACCCGAAGGTGGACTTTTTAGGCATAGATGCATGCTGGATAGCGGTCTATGTTCTTTGTCGTAATGCCCTAAGTAAATCTCATAGTAGTCATCATGATATGTATGTGCATTGTTATGCCCTCTCTATTTGTCAATTGCCCAACTGTAATTTGTTCACCCAACATGTTATTTATCTTATTGGAGGGACACCACTAGTGAACTGTGGACCCCGGTTCATTCTTTTACATCTGAAATACAACCTACTGCAATCATTGTTCTCTGTTGTTCTTTGCAAGCAAACGTCATTCTCCACATCATACGTTTAATCCTTTGTTTTCAGCAAGCCGGTGAGATTGACAACCTCACTGTTAAGTTGGGGCAAAGTATTTTGATTGTGTTGTGCACGTTCCACGTTGGCGTCGGAATCCCCGGTGTTGCGCCGCACTACACTCCTTCACCAACAACCTTCACGTGGCCTTCATCTCCTACTGGTTCGATAACCTTGGTTTCTTACTGAGGGAAAACTTGCTGCTGTACGCATCGTACCTTCCTCTTGGGGTTCCCAACGGACATGTGCTTTACCGTCACAAGCAGTACCTCGGGCATCGTTTCGGCCCCCTTTTATACCAGAAGCTCTGTTTTGCCTAAAATCATAAGCCATATTTTTACCGAGATTTATTGAGGCGGCGGCGGCGAAACTCCTCTCCTACTTCGGGAGGTGGTAGATCATGCTGCACCGGTGCCTCCGGTGAAGGGGAAATCGACGCCATCAACATTCCCACTCCTCCTTGACTTAGGAGGAGACAACTCTATGAACATGTTCATCAGCACCATCATTACCACCATCTCCATCTACGATATCGATGTCACCCCCCTCATAGTTTGTGTTGAATTGAACCCCGTATATTGTTTTTAGTGCTATTGCATGTTCGTGATTGCTACTTCGTTATTATTTGGTGGGGAGATTATATATTCAAATTGTGTTGTAATCATTATGCCGCCGGTCCATATCATGTTTGACATTTGTGAGTAGTTCTCGACGTTCCTGAGGGCATAGGATGATCTGGCTATGATTCTATATGATGTGCGATGAGTATTTGGTCAAGTTTTTTTTATCTTTTATGTTATTCTACGATGGTTTTATGCGAATCTCGACTGCATATTACTTCATCTATATAGGCTCATAGGGCTGCACTTCAATGTAATGTATTAGTGCTGAAAGGGTCGGAATGACAAAACCATGTTCCAATACTATGGGTTGCATTAGAGGGGTTTATGTCGGGGACCAATGATCTTATGGCTATGATGGGACATTTATGTCTTAATGATTCATATACTTTCTCATGAAAATGGCTCTAAGACACATCATAAGGGGTGTATTTGCACATAATTATGGCTGCACCTAACTTAGGCTCCGCCCCTAATTGAATAAAGCTTGACAAAATATTTACCGTGTTATTTAGAGTTGAGATGCTAATGAATCCATGCCGCCCTCTGGAACTTTAGTCTTATATAAGTACACACACTTGCATAGAGGATTGGGATTTTCTCTCACCCGAGAGCTTTTTATTATTCGCTATTTACTTTTCGCACTTTATTTTTACTATAAACTATACACCCAAAACACCAAAACTACAGCTTTATTCAATTAGGAGGGAGATGGGGCGATAAACTTGGGCAGGAGGAAGGGAACAGGGGAGGAGATAGAGAGAGGGGTGGGTGGAAAAAGAAGGAGAAGATATCGTGACGTGGCAGTGCGAATCAGGGGCGCCGCGCGGGTCAAAAGACACCCATGCCCTCGCCGGGCTTGAGGATTCACGAAGAAACCCGCGGGGGTTCGTGGCCGGTGGCGGGCCGAGTGGATAAGCGGGGGGGGGGGGGGGAATTTTTGTCCGGTGGGGCCGTGCGCTCGCGCTGCAGCTTGGTACAACAACCATGGACGGACGCCTATAGCTTTTTTCTTGGACCGTGAGCGAGCAAGGGGAGGAAGGTGTGGCTGTGGAAATTTTTGTCCGTGTCGTGCCAGGTGACTTCTGCTGCACGCCGTCCCCGCGGTCGATTGCCCCCTCTAGAGGAGAAGTGCCTAAAATACTAAAGATTAGGATCAACACCTATACTATTTCAATGCGAGAAATTCCAAACGATGGGAGTAGGGTACCATATAGGAATAAAACAATCCGGTTAGCTGTTGCAAGTTCAGTTTTGTTGCCAGTCTCTCCTGTGCACGGATGCCCTACATGAAATCAAATTTACACGAAATGCATTTTCATGTCTAATTTTCTTAATAAAATTTTATTTGACTAAATAGGAACGGCACTCGTATACACCATATGATACATAGTGCATCATGGTGAGCGTATATTTGTGTAGAACTGTTTTTAACAATTTTGGTCGTTAAGTCGCGCTCTGGATTTTTTGTGTGCCCTTTGATCTGCATCATGTGCAGGCCTAATGTCCATTAGGGATTCTATTTTGGAGCTAAAATTGGCCTGATGTGGTGATGTGGCTAATTGTGCCAAAAAACTACTAAAGCCAAAGTACTCAACTACAAGTGAATCTGATTCCAATCAATCCACACATTCGGTCGACATGACGGAACTAGTGACCTAATTCCCATTGAGAGAGTAAACATCAAAGGGGAGGGATTTGTGACGAGAATATTTCGCATAGGAGGGGTTATACGACACAACTAACCATGGAAAAATTAACCATGCGAATATTCCAGAAGTTTCTGTAAGTTGGCTTACTTAGTCATACTACACATTACTATTAAGATACTTATTATTGGGCCCTATGATTTTGAAACTATGCAGCTATATCTAGGAATATTAAAATAGATAATAAACCACACACACAAATATAAAATTATTTATACTATATAATTTCATCCAATTTTCAAAATTAATGCAAGGAACAATGTCATTTTGTTATTTCTTCAATTTAACGTTGCTCCTAGATTGTTAAGAGCAATGTCTCAAAAAAGAGATATCTAATGTAACTTTTGTAAGATGGTACATTTCAATTTAATTTTCAGAAAACCTTCATGTATTTTAAATGATATACATTGCAAATATATAACAACACCTTTTGACAAAACAACAATATAACAACGCAATAATTAACAAGATGAAACATAGTTGTACGGTTAACAATGCCAATTAAGTAATGTATATGACACATTGTCTTTGGTATAGTATGATGAACTTTCTATAGTTAAATATAAATTTTTAGTATAAATGTATCCGTTACCCCAGCCCTCTCGGTAAACATACTCGTCGTCCCAGCCGTCTTTGGAGTAGATCTTGTTGACGCGCAGCAACACGACGACGTGCCCGAACTGTTGGATCAACCATGCAGTTTCAAGTGGCGGGCTCTCTCTCTCCTATCGACGAGCATTTCCTGACGGAGAGATGACATGGTCACCAACCGGGCACACATGTTTTGTCCTTGGGTCTTCAGGCAGCTCATCATTGATCACATTTATGACATTGTGTCATGACCGTCCCATGGCCGCTAAATCCCTGTATTTGGCAAACACACCTGAGATAATCCACATGGCTCAGCTCAAATGTGATTTAACTTGGTCCATAGCGGCGCTCGAACACCAACCAATGTTGCATGTGTATGCAGACAACGGGAGTACATACCCAACAATATCCTGCATAGTAAGTATTCTCAAGCAGTTAGCTAGCCATTGGGTTCACACGAATGAAAGAAAATTGAGCTACATTGATCAACATGTGAAACTACTCACCATCACCTTTTCCATGGCGTAGGGGCTGGTAAACGGCTGGCCCCATTATGTTAGCCCACTACCACTCCAGAGGAACATCAGCTTGAAAGCGATGAAAAATCCTTTCGATGATCCATCTCATTACAGCGGAGATCCAATAGCGACACGGCACACCAAGAACAACCAAAAACCGAAATTCGTTAAGGAAATGAGAAAATAAGGAATCGACAACCCACCATGGTTGGGCCATCAGCCTCCGGGCCACCGAAGCCTAGAGCTGGCGGAGGGTGGACCCCTCCCGTTCCTCAGCGGTGGCACCGGCGCGGCTGCGGCGACGAGGTGGGGTTGTGGGAGGAGATGAGGTAGTTGCCTTCGTAGAAGGGCGGCGTCACCGCATCAGTGGCGCTCTCTCGGTCCTACTTGGCGGCGAGGTGCGCGCGGGATGGTCTCCATTGCCTGAATCTGGAGGGGTGGGATGGTCTGATTTCTTGCTTCTTGCTCTCTTGCTTTCTTGGAGCCGTGGGAAAAAATCCGAACGCGGTTGTAACGGCCCCGGATAATACCCTATTAGAATTGCTTGTTCTTTTCTTTTATGCATCGTCATGGCATCATGCATGCTTCTCATCCATGTTTGACAAAATAAAACTACAATTTTTATAAACCCAAAATATTTTGTTTTCCCCTCTCATATGGTTTCTATAGAAAACCCCTAAACCCTAACCTGGCATCCCATCTCGCCCTGGACCCTCTCTCTCCCGGCGGCCCAGTCTCTCCTTCCCCTTTCCTTCCTTTGGCCCAACCCTTTCAGCCCATCTCGACTGGTACCGCTTCGCTAGGGGGACGCCCTCCCCCTCTCTGCCGTCTTCCCCCTTCACGCGCGCGGCGTGAGTACTCTATGGTCCTTCCGTCGCTATCCCACCATCGCACCATCCACCACCTCACCTGCCCCCTCTCCTTATCATCCCCTCCAAACCCTAGCCTCTCCTCCATCCTCCCCTCGCGCCGCCGCCTCTTTCCCCCCTTTTTCTTCCTCTGCAAGCAAAACGGGAGAAACCCCACAGCACCGCCCCTCCTCCTCATTGATTCGCTGTCTCCGGCCACCCCCTCGCCGATCCGAGGGCACCGGCGGGTGCGCCTCGCCCTCCTCTTCCTCCTAGCACGTCGAATCGGGCCGGGAGAGCTCCTGTGCGTCGACATCTTCACCGACATCCTCCACGGCCGCCGCGCTCCGGCAAGGATTCCGGCAGCCACCGAGTCCCTCTACTTCCATCTCGACCTCGTACATGCTCCTGGTAACCCCGCGCACCTCCCAGGCCTCTCCCCGTCCCGAAGCCGCTTCCATACCTTCCTGCCGACGGTGACCGCCTCGCTCTCCCGCAGATGTCCGTTGCCGGTGAACTTCTGGCGCTCCCCGACGACGACACCATGTCCTCCACGTCTGCTCCGACGAGGCGCACCTCTTGCAACCACACTCGCTTCCTGGAACGGCCTGCGTTGCTCGCGCGCGTCCACGCCGTGCCGCAGGTGGTCACCGCCACACCGCGTCGAACACCTCATGGGCGTGCACGCATGGTTCGCCAGCGTGGCGGCCACGTCGTCGCCTTGTCCCCACTCGTCAGCGACCGGGCTAAGTCCCCCTTCGGTGAGAAACCCCCACGAGATCCAGATCCTGTTCCTTTTGCTTAAAACCCCCTGGACCTTTTGATTAGCTAACCCGCAGTCTCTGGCACAGATTTTATTAGAAAACCCCCTGTAACTTTTTAAAAAAACCCGGGGTCCTTCCCCCTTTTCGAAAAAATAAAGTTGGTTCCTTTTCTACGGAGTATTTTAAATAAAACCTATTTACCTATTTTAGATAATAAAGACTATTATGTTAATAACTTTTAATTGGTAACTCGAAATAAAAAGTGTTATATATGAAAATTGATCAGAAAAATGTGCTGAACATGAATATGCCATCCATACATCTGTTTGCATCTCGCATCAAGTCAAACCATGATAGTTATGCATGATCACCTAACATATATGCGGAGTATTTCGGAACACCGACGTGGTTTTTCCTGTTCCATTTAATATTGATGTAGCTCACCCCTGCCATGTTATGCCATGCAAATCAACAGTTAACTTTGACGGTAGAAAATGCAACTTCAACCCAAATTGTTTGCCCAGGGTTCCGACTCCGCTTAAATTGGATAAGTGCATCACATCATATCTGCCATGGCATGCATATCATCTTGATCATGCTGGATCTTCTTTATCCGTAGTAGTAAGATTTGCATCCGTTGTTTGTCTAACATTTTCTTCTTCCTGGATAGGATCACGAAGTGGTGTTGTGAGATACGACAAGTTCTTCGGATGTCCCTCGGCAAGCTTTAACACACAATCATTTCCTAAGCTCCTATCTCTACAGGAGTCGCTCACCTATTTTATTTTGCCTTCTCTCTTATGCTAGCCTTGAGTTGCATTCTTGTCACATGTCCTATCCACTTGTTACCTCAAGTAGCCCATATTGCCTCCACCACCCTCCTACAGCTGTTGTTTGGTTATCGAGTCTGGCTTGCGAGTCGTAGCGCATGCTTACGGAGTTGTTGTTATCTCTATATCTGTTGGGTTGTTGGGAGGATATCACATGCTATATTCGTTGTTGGAGATAATCATGCTTTACTTAATGTTAATAAATAAAATTGTAAGCAGAGGCATCTGTGAACCCCTTTGCGAAAGCATCAAAATTTTGACTCGCTAATGTCCCCTAGGACCCGAGTTCTTGTTATTTGTTCCGAGATTGAGCACTCTACCCGTACGTGGGGGAGCGGGAGCCCCATCACCCACTACCTTTCCTCGATTCTGTTTATTGGGAGTCACAACCTTGGTTTTATTTGCTCATATGCACGATATGCACGATTTACTTCCTGTTGCCTTTGAGTGTTTATATTCTGTAATATACTCATAACGCGGGACTCCTTATCCTTGGCCGGTCGTTAGTGCCCACCTTGGAAGCCGTCGCAAACCTCTGGGTCCGTATCGGAGTATGACCGAACTTCGTCACATGTAGCTTAGTTGGGTGGCTCCCATTAAACTTTCTCTTGCATTGGGAATGGTCTTGATGTGAGACTCCACCTGTAGTAAGTGGATTCGAGCATGCGTATGGTTACATTTGGGCAACCCCTCCAGGGTGTACATCTTATCGATAAGCCGTGTCCGTGGTTATGGACGACTTGGAGCTGTATGACTTGATCATAGAACAACTTACACCTTTATGTTGATGCTAATAATTTGCTAATAACTTGCGTAGTAATATAGCATTACTACAACAAACATATAATAAAATTGTCAACCGTGGAATGCCTTTTACATTGCTTCTTCGCTTTGTTGAAGGGGATATGTGTAATAGGCTGGGTTATGTTTGAGTAGTATCTAGTTGTTACCTTATGCGCTGTCTCATCTTCTCTAATAGACGAATGATGTAGAGTGACTATAGGTTTTTTAGTTCTTGCGCGCTGCCGCTAAACCCCACCATAATTCCTATGACGTTCCTTTTGCGTCCTCTAAGTCCCCTGCGTGCCTCAAGTACAAAGGACGACTGGTTGACGAATGCATATACGTCTTGAAGTCTTGTTAAGTACGAACCCGTACTTATTGCTGCTTTGGGACATAACCGGGCAGGTATGAAGATCGGTACGACGAAGACGACGTTAGCAAGGTTACCATTTCGGCTTGGTCTGGGCAGGGTTATGGACGCCACTGGTTATCTTCAGGACTCTTAGTCCAATTTGTATCTTGTCCGTACTCGGACGTATTTGATCTTTGTATGATTCGGATCTTCATGTTGTGTATTTGTATCTTGACTCGTCGGAGTCGTTGTTGTAATATATGTTTCTTGTGGGCTCTATTGTAATCCTGCTCTAATGTTACCGCTCGTGTTAATTCCTATGGCATCACGTGTGTGATTCGTCGCGCACATCGTGTCGGAGGGCGTCTCTGAATCGATATCGTGCGGATTCCGGCGGGATCGCTGGAATCCTTTTTTTTTACAATCAATACCACATATATTCATTGTAACAAATAGTACATGGTATAGATACACGAACAGACTCCAACGATTACAAAATAAAGTCTAAAAGATAGTAACAAATCTTCGAGGTCTTCAATTTCTTTTTTCTTCTAGAACACAATCTTGTACTCTTCTGAAGGCAGCCAAAGATAGATAACGAACCATAGACCTGTAGATACCGACGAAAGTACTCCCATAATTTTTTGAGCCGCAATACCAATGCTACGTGCACGCACACAACCATTAAAGCAGTCATACAACATCGGCAAGAGTACTAACACCAGTATGCCAGGGAATAATAACCGACTAGCTTTGTCATCGTCGATGGAGAGCCGATAGTACGAATCACCATTGTCGAGGACATAGCAGCCGGGACAAAAACTGCGAGGGTAATCCTCCTCGCGGCAACAACGACAAAAGATCCAAAATCGATCTGGCGAAGCAAGATCTGAAGGCCCATACCTAGAAAATTGTGATTGTTCAACACCACCATTGACGTCGGGAAGAAGATCTCGTCGCTGAACAAGAGGCCGAAGATCACTTATTGCAGACGATGCCATCTCCATTGTGGGGAAATCAGCAAGAAAACGGCTACCAAAATCCTAACATAATCTAATGAAAACAATACTTTTATTGAAAACTCCACGCATAGATCGGGTTCCCCACTCCTCCCGACGCCGGCGAAGCCGACCGGAGGAGGGGGAACCGATCTATGGATAAGGATGAACTGGAGGCAGCTAGGGTTAAGGCGGCGGCTAGGGCTAAGTTTTTGTCGGGAATCGCTGGAATACTCATGGTACCGGATCCTTCACAGCGGTCTGACACGAATTTGGATCGAGCGCCAGAGGTTGCGTGGCCCGATGCCCTTCATTCCCCATCGTGGGTTCCCTGCTTCTGCCCGATGCCCAACAACCAGGCCAGATGTAAAGGTTTGCCAAAATAAGGCCACACGAGGCCCAGCTAGGGATGAAATGAGTCCAGTTCGGGTGGTAAAAGGAAAAAAACACAATGAATAGCGACAGTAGTAGCTCACCGATTCAGATCAGAAAACAGTTTTAGTGCAGATTTGAAGAAGCAATTAACTCCAGGCAAATACATACATTGAACAGTATTATGGACCAAATAACCAAAATAACCTATAAAAAAACCTGCAGAGACAGAGGAATAATTGAATTATGGCAATTCAGAGAAGTTCAGATAGAGCAATATTCAAACTACCAACAGCAAATCTGTGAAGCTAATGAAGGCATAATCTACCCGGGAAAAAAATAAGTAAAGGCATGGTCAGAGATAATAGTTTTGTCCGATGATTGACCCATCCAGGGTCCTTCTCGATATATAGGTCATTTTAGAGCAAAAATTGTACAGTAAAATTGTAGACCGAGCTACATGTAGCTTGTTTAAAAAAAATCTAAAATAACATTTTAAATTTTCAAAAAAATCTGAAATAAATCTGGACGTAGAGAATGTTGTTTTCTACCAATGTGCCAATTTGCAACATGAAGTACCTTACAATCGAAGCTATGCAAAAATGACAAAATCTGACATCTACAATAGTGAACGGTGCAAACTCTCACAGTCTTAAAATATGTTTGATTTTGTCATTTTTATGCACCCGTGAATATACGGTATCTCAAGTTCAAAATTTTCACAATTTAGAAATCAATATTGTCTACATCTAGATTTTTTTGAAACTTTAGAATGCCATTTTCGATTTTTATGAACAGAAAAAGGCGGCGGGAGAGGAAGGGGGTGACTGCTGCAGCAACGTTCTTCCTTTGTGGGTGTAGCCGGGAGAGGAGCAACCAGCTTGAGATTTGTTTATGCAGGGCAAGGAAAGATTGATTGTACTCCGTAATTGATTTTTTCCAGTCGTGGTTGTTTAAGGAAAGATTGATCGTGATTTATTTTCTCGTACCACATATGTATTCGTGATTAATATATAGCACTAACAATGGTAATGAGTAGGGATGGCAATGGGGTCCGTTCCCAGTTAACCCGTGAGGAATTCATCTATTAGGGGATGGGTGTGTGGTCCCACTATCTAAAAAGGGTTATGGGGATTAAAATGTCTTCCCATCCACGTTTCCTGCTATTCCCCGATATACTTGCATATACATACAACTTGGAATATTTTTATATAAAATATGTTATAATATTGTGTCTAGTGTAGTAATATTTAATATATGCTACTAATCTATTGTCATTTTACCGCGTAGACATTACAAAATTGCTTGATTTTATGTGTAAAACATGTAAGATTATAAAATTATGAGAAGATCATTTGAATTTAGCTTTTTAATGGGTAATTCGGTCCCGTTCTAAACCCGATAGGGATGGAGATGTAAAAAAGCATCCATGTTTATTTAATGAGAATGGGAATGAGAAGGCACTCCTCGATGGGGAGCAGCCATCCTTAGAAAAGAGGGTGTGATTCGTGATTTGTAGTCGTGATTAATACTACAAATGATGACAACCGTAAAGTGGATCAGACGGATGGATTTGAGAGGAGGCTTTGAGCTAAAATCGGATGCCCAGGATGGTTCCAATGACAACCGCAAATTGTACGAGCAACCTACCGCCATCATCAACTCCTATTTAATAGTATATATGTAGATACATTCTTTGCTCTAATCGTCACCAATGTAAGACAACTGGACCACCTTCAGTTAAGAAGTGTTCGAAAGCATGTATAACACATAATTTTATCAGGGTTCCATCAAAGATTCAAAATATATATTCGATGTAGTAATCATGATCCATGTGGAGCATGTTGGCAATGCAAACTATAGAAAGCATCCTTCAAAAAAGCAAAACTACAAAGCATCTTCACTTCAGTAGTTGTGTTCGAACGAGTCAAATAGTGTCTACCTCATAGTTCTTTTTTGAGATGTAACTCATAGTTTTGGCACAAAGGGGAACAAAGTTTCTGGGAAAGAATGGACCCCTGACACTATCTTATTTTTCTGGCCAGTCAAATTGTTTCCCAAAGATAATGGGTATAGTCGCCACGTCGACCCAACTCGGCAAAACCCTATCCGCACTACGGGAAAAACTGCCATTGCCGTGCATTGTATCTTTGCCGTGTGTTGTTGGATAATTAGGCACAATTTCCATGATTAATTCCAGAACATAAAACATGATGGCAGCAACTACTAACATGTGAAACTCAAACATACTAGATGCATTAATCAACATGAGTAGCAGCAGCGCAAACGGTAAAGCATCCATCGCTAAACAGATCGAGATATGTCGCACGTACCGATCTGGTGGTGGTGGCGGTGGAGGTGTAGCAGACGATGTCGCAGCAGTAACGTTGTTGATGACAACGTTGTTGACGACGGGGACGACGGGTCGAAGTAGACAGCGTTGAAGACGACGGTAGGCAGCACCGCCCGACTTGGACGGAAGGCGACCCGTGATGAAGAGCTTGAGCAGTCGCGCAAAGCGCTTCCCAAAAACCTAATTCGCCCTCTCCCGTACAGGATCGCAAGGACGAGCGGTTCCGGAGACCTGCTCTCCCGTTCGCCGATGCACGTCGGCTCGCGGGATGGAGTAGGCTACGATGGCGGCGCAAGCAGAGAGAGGTGGAAACCCTAACTCGTGTATTGGATGATGTTTCTGCGGTAGCCGGGCAGGAGATTATATAGGCTCGGGAAACCCTAGGCAACGTGGGCCACGCCCAGATCGCACGAACGTTTCGAGTCGGTTACAGATAGCCCACGATCCGGGAGCGACCCGAACCGACTAACTGCGACGCGTCCGTCTAGGACTCTGTTCGTTTTCCTGAGCTGCAAAAAGTAAGGAAAGTCTCGGCTCGAGGCTCAATCCACTCACCACGAGCGCGACGCGCGTCGTGACGTGACGTGACGTGTCGAGTCGAGTCGAGTCGAGTCGAGTCGAGACGAGCGAGCGAGGAGGAGGAGGAGCGCGCGCGTGTAGCACTCCTATTCTTACTCACTTACTAGTGGTGGAACAACCCACCTTATAAGGTGGTCTAACTTCCTCCCAACTTTCCATGTGGGACTAAACTTCCCACCTCTTGCCACTCCCTAGTGAGCTGCCACCAACTTGGGCTCAAACTCATAAGGCTGCCACTATGTGGGCTTTGAGATTTATAGGAAAAACTGAAATCTAATTTGGGCCACTAAAAGTGGGCCCAATATTTCAACAATCCCCCACCAGATCTCAAATCCCCATTTAGAGATTTACCAATACTCACTCGCTTGTTTATATACCAGGTGTTTCAGCGGAGACTCGTTAAGTTGAACTTCCGCCTAGAACCTTAAGCTACATCCATTCACACTTGAACAATGGACTAAGCCTTGAATTGCAAGTTTTGCGTGAACAGGGTTTCACTCAAAGTCATGACCAGTACATGGCTGCCAGTAGCCTACCCCGCGGGTGAAGCATATGCGTCATACTTCGTGGTCTCTTCATGAGTTTACTAGAGATCACCCAAATCTCATAGATTGCGACGTTTAACAATCGGACTCATATAGGTGTGTTATTTCAAGAATGCTCAGTAGGACAGCATCTTTGCTAATATAGCCAACATAAACACATTAAGGCTTGTTGCCAACCTGCCTTACAAGCAAGCGAGAGTTGTGCATCTTCACATAGAGAGGGTTACATAATACTCTCCTCAATTAAACCACTAGTTTGTTCTTCCCAGGTCCTAATTCACGGGATCTCCGATCACAAAGGTTGGGTTACCACTATGGCGTAACATCAACGGGTCTCAAACCCATCTCCCTCGATGCACTTTCTATCACATTACGTGATAGTCCCTTTGTAAAGGGATCTGCCGGGTTTTTGTCCGTTTGAATATATGTAACAGTTATTACTCCGGAGTTTCGCAATTTCTCGACGGACTTCAAACGTCTCTTGACGTGTCTTGATGACTTCGCGTTATCCTTAGAATTGTTCACTTTGACAATTACAGTTTGATTGTCACAATTCAAAAGGATTGCCGGAACAGGTTTTTCAACCACAGGCAAGTCCATCAAGAGCTCACGCAACCATTCTGATTCAACAGTGGTTGTGTCTAAAGAAGTAAGTTCTGCTTCCATAGTTGACCTCGTCAATATGGTTTGCTTACAAGATCTCCATGACACTGCGCCACCTCCAAAGGTAAATACATACCCACTTGTGGCGTACGGATCAGCTACATCCGAGATCCAATTCGAATCACTATATCCTTCAAGCACAGCTGGGTGTCCCGAATAGTGAATCCCATAACTCATTGTACCACATAGGTAGCGCATGACCCTATCAAGTGCATGCCAATGATCGAGTACCGGGTTTGACATGAACCTACTCAACTTGCTAACGAGCAAAAGAGATGTCGGGTCTAGTCGCGCTCGCTAAGTACATGAGTGAGCCAGCGATCCGAGAATATCTCAATTGATCTATGGCAATCCTCCGGTTCTTGCGTAGTGTCACACTCGGGATCATAAGGTGTTGAAGAAGGCTTGCTATCAATATAGCCGAACCGGCTCAAGATCTTCTCAACATAATGGGATTGCGTTAGAGTAATCCCACTCTCGTTCTTAATCAGCTTGATGTTCAGAATCACATCAGCTTCTCCCAGATCTTTCATATCAAAGCTCTTTGACAAGAAAGACTTGACCTCGTGTATTACTTCCATGTTTGTACCAAAGATCAGAATATCATCCACATACAAACATAGTATAACACCTTCGCCCCCACCATGGCGATAGTAAACGCACTTGTCAGCCTCATTGACAACAAAGCCTACAGAAGTTAAAGTTCTGTCAAACTTCTCATGCCATTGCTTAGGTGCTTGTTTTAGGCCATATAAAGATTTCAGCAACTTGCACACCTTTCTTTCTTCACATTTTACTACAAACCCATCAGGCTGATCCATATAGATTTCCTCTTCCAACTCTCCATTAAGAAAAGCTGTCTTTACGTCCATTTGATGAACGATAAGACCATAGGAGGCAGCCATGGACAGTAGTACTCGAATGGTGGTAAGTCTAGCGACAGGTGAATAGGTGTCGAAGTAATCTTCGCCTTCTCTCTGTGTGTAGCCTTTAGCTACAAGCCGCGCCTTGTACTTCTCAATAGTACCATCAGGTCTTAGCTTCTTCTTGAACACCCATTTGCAGCCCACAGGCTTGCATCCATGGGGTCGTTTTGATAGCTCCCAAGTTCCATTAGAAAGAATCGAGTCCATCTCATTATGGACAGCTTCTTTCCAGTCATCTCGCATCCGGAGATGCATATGCCTCTGCAATGGACGTGGGAGTATCATCCACAAGGTACACAATGAAATCATCACCAAAGGATTTTTCAATCCTCCGTCTCTTGCTCCGTTTAGGAGCTTCATTGTCATCCTTCTCAATAACAATCTCATGTGATTGTTCAAAATACTCATTAGATGTACTAGATTCAGGAACTATCTCGGTAGAAATTCTAGCAATGCTATGCATATCTTTCATAGGAAACATATTCTCAAAGAATGTTGCATCACGAGATTCCATAATAGTATCAACATGCATATCGGGTACTTCAGATTGAACTACTAAAAATCTATAGCCTACACTCCGCGGAGCATAACCTAGAAAGATACAATCCACTGTCTTTGGTCCGAGTTTGCGCTTCTTTGTAATTGGAATATTGACTTTCGCCAAACATCCCCATGTGCGCAAATACGAAAGTGATGGTTTTCTCCCAGACCACTCCTCGTAAGGGGTTTTATCTTTATTCTTGTTAGGAACTCTATTCAGGACATGACATGTAGTCAACAAAGCCTCCCCCCACCATGCCTTTGATAAACCAGCGAGTGGCTAACATGGAATTCACCAAGTCGGTCGGCGTGCGGTTTTTCCTCTCGGCAACCCCGTTTGATTGGGGCGAATAGGGAGGCGTCCTCTCATGAATTATACCATGTTCCTCACGGAATTCATCAAAGATTTTAGGAAAATACTCGCCACCACGATCCGACCTAAGACGCTTGATCTTTCTCTCTAGTTGATTTTCAACTTCGGCCTTATAAATTTTAAAGTAGTCTAAAGCTTCATCTTTAGTTCGCAACAAATAAACATAGCGAGAATCTAGTCGCATCATCAATCAATGTCATGAAATATCTCTTTCCACCTTTTGTCAACACACCATTCATCTCGCATAGATCAGAATGTATGAGTTCTAGAGGTGCCAAGTTTCTCTCCTCGGCTGCCTTGTGAGGCTTCCGAGGTTGCTTTGATTGCACACAACTATGGCACTTAGAACCTTTGGCAATGGTAAAATTCGGAATTAAACTTAAACTAGATAGCCGAGACATTAAACCAAAATTAATGTGACATAAACGAGAATGCCAAACACTGGTATCATCACTAACATTGCCACAAATATGGTTCACAGACTTATTACTGAAATCGAAGCGAAAAGCGGAACAAGCCTCCGCACTCATAGCCTTTACCAATAAATTGTCCAAACTTGGAAACAACTACTTTATTCGACTCTAAAACAACCTTAAACCCATCTCCGCATAGAAGGGAGCCGCTAACGAGATTCTTGTTCATAGTAGGGACATGCTTGCACGTTCCTCGGCTCGCACGATCTTCCCCGAAGTGAACTTCGGATCTACCGTGCCAACACCACGAACGAAGCATGTGACCCATTCCCCATCAAGACGGAAGAATCCCGGGCGACCTGGTAAGAAGTGAACATGGATATGTCGGCACACACATGAACATTAGCACCCGTATCAATCCACCAACATGGAGATTGAAATACCGAAAGAACGATAAAGAGATTACCGTACCCATCGGCATTGCTAGCGGTCACCGTGTTGACTTGCCTCCCCTTTTTCTTGCGGTCTGCCCTCTCCGGACAGTCCTTAGAAAAGTGGCCAGCCTCTCCACGAGTAAAGCAGCTCGGATCTGCTTTGTTTATCATCTTCTTCTTCTTGAAGGTTGTAGTCTTCATAGGCTTATTGAAGGAGGGCTTGTTATTCCCTTTGTTCTTGCTGTAGGGTTTCTTCGCACCATGTTGGCGCTAGACCGGCCCTCTCCTTTCTCGGTATTATCCTTAGCCCGAGCTTTCTCCTCAACATCAAGAGACGCTATCAGATTTTCAACCGATATCTCCTCGTCTCTTGTGTTTGAGAGTTGTGGCAAAGTTCCTCCATGAAGGGGGCAACTTAGCGATGATGCATCCAGCCACAAACTTGTCAGGTAAGGCACACTTAAGGAGTTCAAGCTCTTTCGCAATGCACTGTATCTCATGAGCTTGTTCGACTACAGAACGGTTGTTAACCATCCCGATGTCATGGAAGCTCTCCATGATGTACGATTCCATTGCTCGCATCGGTTGCACCGAACTTAGCATTCAGTGCATCCCAGAGCTCTTTACCATCTGTTAAGTGCATGTACACATCACACAGACGATCGGCAAGAATACTTAGCACGCATCCGACGAAGAGAGTATTGTTTTCCTTGAACTTGTTCTGATCTTGGTCAGATATAGTTCCTTCAGGTAAACCATTAGTAACTTCGAACACTTTCGGATGAGTAAGCCGGAGCATGGCCTTATACTGCCACCTCTTAAAGTGCACACCGGTAAACTTATCCGGCCTCAGTGCATCGGAAAAACCAGCCATTGTTAACTCAGGAAATTGCCTACAATTAGGTTTTTGGATTGTTGGATAATTAGGCACAATTTCCATGATTAATTCCAGAACATAAAACATGATGGCAGCAACTACTAACATGTGAAACTCAAACATACTAGATGCATTAATCAACATGAGTAGCGACAGCGCAAACGGTAAAGCATCCATCGCTAAACGGATCGAGATATGTCGCACGTACCGATCTGGTGGTGGTGGCGGTGGAGGTGTAGCGGACGATGTCGCAGCGAGTAACGTTGTTGATGACAACATTGTTGACGACGGGGACGACGGGTCGAAGTAGACAGCGTTGAAGACGACGGTAGGCAGCACCGCCCGACTTGGACGGAAGGCGACCCGTGATGAAGAGCTTGAGCAGTCGCGCAAAGCGCTTCCCAAAAACCTAATTCGCCCTCTCCCGTACAGGATCGCAAGGACGAGCGGTTCCGGAGACCTGCTCTCCCGTTCGCCGATGCACGTCGGCTCGCGGGATGGAGTAGGCTACGATGGCGGCGCAAGCAGAGAGAGGTGGAAACCCTAACTCGTGTATTGGATGATGTTTCTGCGGTAGCCGGGCAGGAGATTATATAGGCTCGGGAAACCCTAGGCAACGTGGGCCACGCCCGGATCGCACGAACGTTTCGAGTCGGTTACGGATAGCCCACGATCCGGGAGCGACCCGAACCGACTAACTGCGACGCGTCCGTCTAGGACTCTGTTCGTTTTCCTGAGCTGCAAAAAGTAAGGAAAGTCTCGGCTCGAGGCTCAATCCACTCACCACGAGCGCGACGCGCGTCGTGACGTGTCGAGTCGAGTCGAGTCGAGTCGAGACGAGCGAGCGAGGAGGAGGAGGAGCGCGCGCGTGTAGCACTCCTATTCTTACTCACTTACTAGTGGTGGAACAACCCACCTTATAAGGTGGTCTAACTTCCTCCCAACTTTCCATGTGGGACTAAACTTCCCACCTCTTGCCACTCCCTAGTGAGCTGCCACCAACTTGGGCTCAAACTCATAAGGCTGCCACTATGTGGGCTTTGAGATTTATAGGAAAAACTGAAATCTAATTTGGGCCACTAAAAGTGGGCCCAATATTTCAACATGTGTCCCCGCACGGCAAAGATCGCACGTAGAAAAACGCACGGCAAAGATTTTGGCCACGGCAAACACAGACACGAGCGCACGACAAAGATATGATTCACGGCAACGACGGAAGAGAGCGCACGGCAAAAAAAGTTGCACGACAAAGGACCAACACAGTGCACGACAAAGATAGGCTGCACGGCAAAGGCGCTGGCACACATCAAAGCACAAAAGGCATCGCCGTGCACGCCCTTTGCCTAGTGTTTTTAACAAACGCACAGCAAAGCAAGTCTTTGGCTTTGCCTAGTGTAAGCGCACGGCAATTATGTAAAAACTTGATTTCTTCTCAGCTCAAAAGGTGTGGCGTGATATCTTCTCTTTCTTAATAGATGGCCCCATTTTGCTGATCTCACAGCGAGCCACGTCACCTGATTAAGAACTTTCACCTTTTCCTCATTGTTCCCAGCCGTAGCCACGTTTTTTCTGCCCAGACCGACACGGCAGGAGCCGAACGACAGCAGCTTCGTCGCCAGACCCACGGCAGGAGGCGAACAACATCACCTCCATAAATCTTAGTGGTGGGCTCTCGTCGAGCCATCTAGGCTAGAATCCCCTTGGTGGGCTAGCAGACACATGTCGAAAGTCAAGACTCACTCGCCATTCATCCTGGAAAAAAAGTTGCTGTTCGTATTCCATGGTGACTAATCACTGACGCTAATTACTCCGCCGCGACCATCTACTCCTTCCACGAATCTTCCTGCCGCGACCGTTGCCCTCACTACAAATGCTCATGAAACCGCTCAATAAATCGAGAATTCATGGAGTAGAAACTGCTCCATGGAACTGATCCGCCGCCCTCGCCACCGCTTCCAGGTTAAAATCAATTCCATGCAGCCATCTGCATCCGTATTCTATCATGCCAACCCGTGCTGGCCTCACGGCCTCTAGCAGTGGTATCCACGCTGGTACTGGCCGCTCCCTATTTTATTTTCTTCTTTCTTTTTTCCAATCCCTCCGCTCCTGAATTTAATCTCTCCTTTGTTTTTCCAATCACTCAGCATATCTTCTAAATCTGGTAGGTTGCCCCTCCACCCGATTTGATTGGAACCATGCCTACTGCTAGCTCAAAATCCCCGAATTTTGTTTGAATTATTGGATTGGTCACATCTCTGGCCTTCCATGCATGGCTTCGTCAACAACCAGAACCATTCGTGCCATTGAAACACCCGGCCGCATCGTTGCCGGCAGCCTGCGGCGACGCCTCATCGGTGCCTCTACTCCCTACGATCCTTAGAGTTACCCCGCCCTGCCGTTTAACAGGTTTTTTAGGTGTAGATTCTGGAAGCTTTTCCTGTTCTTAGATTTGCATGTTTGAGTCACCTGTTTCGTATTTCATCCTGCAAATTTTGATTTGCTTTAATTCTCGGCTCTTAGGCTCACGTGGTTGGAGCAGCGAGGAATGGTAGCTTTGATCTCAATCAGCAAAACATAGAAAGGAGGATAATAGCATATGTAGGGTGCGCTCACCCTGTTTGCGTTAATGATATTCGGTATTGTCTTCATTTGTCAATACATATTTTACTGTTTAATTTTGAAACTACACTAACCAAGTTTGTTTAATTTTGAAACTACACTAACCATTGATGAAAGCCTTCAGGTTTCCTTAATGGACTACATTGTTGATACCTCTTCGATAATGCGCCAGGTATGTCGTTCCAAATCCTTTGAAATTTGATGCTTTGATTACGATTATTGAAATTATTTTTACTGCCCAACATGTACTCCTTTACCCAACCTCAACTATGAAGGGAGGAACCACGTGTTACATGTGTTGAGAAATTATCTCCGATTGCATCTAGATATACCTTCAACCACGTTTCAGTGTGCAATCGCTCTTATCACTTCCCAGATACTAAATCTTTATATCCCTTTTAACATGAAAGACTGAAAGTTTGGCTACTTTCACCTTCAAATTGTACTATTCTGGATCAGCACTTTCCATTATTGTAAATGGTTACCACGTAATCAGTGAAAATTAAAAGTGATATATTTGTCACTCTTTGTGCTTGCCCATTTGCGGATCGTCAAATATATTAATGTTTTGCAGGAGAGGAATAATGGTGGGACGAAGCACCTGGTGTATATGTTGAATGCATTGAGTAAATTGGATATTGACATTGGGAAGGTATCATCAAAGGATGGCAAATGCCACATCACTTTAAATATCTAGGTTTTTTCTTCCTAATAATAGTCAATGAACGCCCTTGATTTCTTTGCAAAAATCTCATCGACGATGTCACCATATATTATATGCGCCATATTTGTAATTACTAAAATTATGTCCTTTTCTAAAAAAAATGACCATATATATTTTGTAATTAGGAAAGTAAATCCTTTATGTTTCATTTTTATGGCTGCTTTAAACTGTATTACCTACATAATATATATACTTTCTTTTGACATTTGTGCTCTATGAATACCTTAGATCTTATATGGTCCTCCTGGCTTTGTTTTCTGAAATCATTCCAAGATGATTTGTCTTAGACTTAAATTTCACATTTCAAAAAGATTACTCCACAAGTTTTCCGCAGCAACGCGCGGGGTATCATCTAGTAGTTATCAACAAATGAACACTTTGCTCAGTGGCAAGGTTGCACGCTTTCCCTACTCCGCGCCCTAGGTTCGAATCCTAGACCGACCAGTTTGGAGCTTTTTTTAGAGAAAACATATTTAGCACACGGCAAAGAAGCGATCTTTGCCGTGCAGCGTCGCACCGTGTTTAACATTGATGAGGCGCACGGCAAAGAAGCATTTGCCGTCAATGGCTTTACCGTGCGATCTTTGCCGTGCATATAGGGCCTTTTGCCGTGCAAATAGTTGCACGACAAAGATAGTTTTTATTTGCACGGCAAAGACAGTTTTTCCGTAGTGCCGCGTCGGCTGCCATTGCAAGTATGGAAGGGGCACCAAAATCAAGGCCGATATACGCATTCCTTGTGCAAATCGCGGTTTCCATTTATATACATGCCTTTCCTTGTGGCCTGTCAATCCAAATCACATATCCCATCTTCGTCGGTGGTGCCATCTGAGGAGACAGGACACGGCCGGAAGAGAGATACGAGTGTCTGTCTCAGCATGGGGAACAGGAAGGTGGAGCGGAATGTCGTGAAGGAGGAAGGTAAAGCCGCGCCACCAGGCGCCGACGAGGTCAGTACCTAGTAGTTTTCCTTCCCGTCTTTGCTGCGAGAAATCTCTCCGTCGCCCGCTGCGTTAGCAGATACTATATACACATCGGAATCCGATTGACCTAGTTAGGTGGTGATTGTCTGCAGGATCGCCGCGTTTTACAGGAGAAGCTCTTATGCACCAGGCTGGAGCTGCAGAAAACGCAGGCCTTGTGCGCCGACGCCGACGAGGCAATCTGCGGGCTTGCTGCGGCCGCGCGCAGGGTGACGCAGGAGAGGGACGAGGCGTGCATGAAGCGGAACGCGCTGCTCGCGGAGCTCCAGGCGAAAAGAAACGCCCAGATGATGATGGCGGCGCTCGCGTCTGGATCACCTGCCGCAACCGCCTTCGGCGCCTACAACGGCAACCTCGTCCCGCCACCTTTCGGCCGGGTGACCAAGCAGGATTCCTTCGATCCGGACATGTTCCTGTCGGACGCGGTGGAGGGAGATTCTGTCGTTCCAGCCACGGGAAGCGGCATGGAGGGGAAGAAGAAAAGCTCTGGGGAGGTGGTCGAAGAAGAAAACCTTAGCTGACGACGACGACGCTTCCTAGATGAGCGTTCAGTTCAGTATCTTGTCTACGATATTCTGACGTACCTTTGGGGCGACCTCGTGTCTTGATGACTAGAAGCACCATGTTTACCTCTGAATATTGAAAGTACCATTGTTGGTGTGCACAATGAGTAGGCACTAGAGCAAAGGGCGGGAACATATATCAAAAAAGGTCGGACCAAGTGCAGTTCAATTTTTCTGGAAAATAAATTACTTTGTTCATCATTCTTGTAGGAGAGCATTTCGGTATTAGAAACCATTTCACTTGCATGAGGTCTGAAAAGACTTCATAATCTGTGTAGAGAAAACTCAGTGATCAAATTTGTATTCAGCATATATATTAGGGGCTACAATCAGTAATGTACTACCAAAGAACAGTTTATTGTTCTGAATAATTTGTTCATTATTGACACTTGCCATGAAGTTATTTCCAAGCGTGCTACAAGTGATTTTTTTTTGTTTCCTCATTAGGATCAAGTGGTGGCGTGGTGCTTTGTCCAAATGTTAAAATATTTAAGTTCAAATACCAAATTTATGCTTGATCGGTGTAAGCCTCCCTCTTGTAGGGTGAATACAATGTGCTAAATACACGATAGTGAATAGAAGTGAATTTGATGTGACATTTAGAACTCGCAAAAACAAATCGAGAGCCGTATACAGTATATTCTGGAAGCCAGAAAAAGTATAGAGAGGAAGTGGTATACATTTCAACGACTGCTCAATGTGCTTATGTGCAGGTAATAGATTAATAAAATATGGCATGCCTTTATGTGAAGATGAATATATATGTCAGCGTGAACAATTATATATATTCATTAAGGACCTTAATGAATATATATGATGACCCTGCATCGTCGACTATGTGATATGCCTTGGATATACTCGCATCAACTTGTATAAACCCACTAGATCGTACTGCTGCCATATATTTACCTTTTATAAGAAGCTGTAATCGGAGAAACATAGAAAATTGAATCAAGCATCACCCACCACACCGAACACCATCGCTAACATTTAGAGCAACATGTTCTCTTCTTTTGAAGTATATAGCACACACATATATCACATCCACACCTTTCTACTAGCTAGCACATGTAGTCCAAAAGTCACTAGACAATAGATATAGGCTGAACAAGTGTTAGATGTTGTGCATGGAGAGAAATGGATGGATTTGTCTCATGTAGGATGGCACACGCAAATTGTTAGAATTGTAGGCATTGGGAAAGAGCTAGCAAACCCTATGTTCGGACATTGTAGCTCCCTGAGGCATGCATGTATGCATGTGTGTGATTAATTAGTGAGACTTCTCCCGTTTGTCCAAAACGTTCATCTGGGTCTGAGCCCAATTAAGGAATTTGCATTATCCTATCATACACATCAACTTACCGGATGATATCTCGCGACTTCGCTGCAAAAACATGAGAATCTCAACACCTTGACTTTAGTGCTGAAGAACCACTGAGTAGCCCATAGCCTCGTAAAGCTAGCCGGTTATAAAGTAGTTCTTTTTTTTTAGAAATGTAATGAGGTGTCTAAAGTAATTTCCCAGTTGTGATAAATGATCTTCCATTGTGGATATATAAATGGTGTTTTTGTCTAGACTAGAGGTAGGCGAAGTAAACTCAAAGGCACCCAAATTCAGCAAATATCAGTCGAATCCAGCCACCCGCGTGAGATCCAAGGGTCAAACGACACGCCGACACCACCGCCTCGTGCCTCCATCGGTCCATCCCCACAACGCTACGCCGTACGCAGCCTCAACTCCGCCGCCGCTATCTCTCTCCGTCCCCTACCTAGGAGAGGAGCTCCTTTGTAGCCGGGCCTGTAAGTATCTTGTGCATACCTACCTAGCTCCCGCGGCTGACACTTCAGTTGTCCAGAGAAGCCGTCCATGCACTTGTTGTCGCGGTGTTCCTCGCCTTCTCCATTTACTGCCGAAAACAACAAATATTATTTACATTTCCCCCATGTACTCTATCCAAGAAATTTTGTTGGACGGAGGAGACCATTCGTAGCCGTGCCTTAATCTGCCAGGTCGTTGTTATCCCCTCACATGGTCACACAACATTTATCGTTCGTACTCTATCTCGGTATGGTTTAAATTGGCTCATTTCCCCCATCAACTGAAATTATTCCAATAATTTTGCGTCAAGTTTCCAGAAACTATAGTGGATGGCCATGCTCCATCGACTATTTGATATTGCCTTGGATATACTCACATCAACTTCTACAAGGGCACCATATTATATTTATGATGTATATTTAATTTTTATACGAAACTACTATCTGAGAAACATAGAAAATTGAATCAAGCATCACCCACCACACCTAACACCATATTTAACATTGATAGTAGCACGTTCTCGCTCAGAAACTCAATTCGGCTCCCGGGTGCGTATGATCCCTCTACCATAAAAACATATTTCTAAGTGTTAAAAAATTTTGACAAAAAAATTTACATGTACATCTCCATAATATATGTGTATTCGTCAAGTTTCACGAAAAAATGATATTTTTTGTAGTCTAAGCGAAAAAGAGAAAATTTATCTTGTTTTTGTTTCAGCACCAAATTTTGTCTTTTTTACACACGCCACATGACATGTCGATTTTTCATGAAACGAGTTTGTGAGCGTGTAGCACATGAAGATGTACGTGCGAAATTTTTGTTTCAATTATTTTGACATTTTAAAATGTGTCTAACATGTATTTCAAAATAAAGGGAGCATATGCTCCCATGTGCCAAAACATCACTCCCGATCTCGCTTTGATCCTTCAGCAGTATATAGTGCACATATCACATCCACACACATATATTAGTAAATGTACGTCCGCTCCACTCCACAATACGTGTGTTGTCCAAACATCACTACACAATGGATATTGATTGAACAAGCGTTAGATGATTTGCACATAGACAAATGGATGGATGTGCTGCATGTAGGATCTCATATTTTGTTAGAATTATAGGCACTGGGAAAGAGCTAGCAAGGAATAGCCTTGGACATCGTAGGTGACATGTATGCATGTGTGATTGATTAGAGAAATTTCTCCTGGTCGCCCGAAGGGTTCATTTGGGCCCGAGTTCAATGGAGCAATCTGCATTATCGTATCGTATACATGAACTTACGAAATGCTGCCTCGGGACGTTGCTGCAAAAACATTAGTATCTCAACACCTTGGTTCTAGTCCTGAAGAGGAAGTGAGTAGACCACCCATAGCCTTGTAAAGATAGCAGGTTATGGAGTAGTTTTTTTTTTTGAAACGTAAATGAGGTGTATAAAGTAATTTCCCAATTGTGGATAAATGATCTCCCATTGTGGATATATAAAGTGTGTTTTTTGTCCAGACCAGAGGTAGGTGAAGTTAACTGAAAGACACCCAAATTCAGCAAATACTAGTCGGATCCAGCCGCCCGCGTGAGATCCAAGGGTCGAACCACAAGCCGACACCGCCGCCTCGTGCCCTCCGTCAGTCTGTCCGTCTCCACCTCCTCCGTCCCCTACCTATGTATCCATAGCTAGACGCATGTGGTTACTTCGTCAGAGTCTCAGAGGTACCCATATGGGGTAGGGTGTGAGTGTGTGCATTCAAGAGGATGAATATACATACATATTTGTGAGCTTCTAATTCGGTTGTAAATGTTTTGCCGTATTTAATCTATGTTATATACTTTTCTTCTTGATAATTTTGGCCTCATTGCCTTAAAACAACTTTAATAAAATTGGTTATGTGTATCACTTTGATGGAAACCCTAGATGTTTGAACTACCTTTTCAAAATGCTCCACCTAAGATGTTTCTCCTTCTAGAATTATCCTTAACACTGTCCTTCGGCCTTAGTAATCTTTCTTTTGCTCCAGTTACTGCCGAAAAAAAAATTTCTTTACATTTCCCCCATGTACTCTATCCAAGAATTTTTTGTTGGACGGAGGAGACCATCCGAAGCCGTGCCTTAATCTGCCTGATCATTGTTATCCCCTCACATGGTCACACAACCTTTACCATTCGTACTGTATCTCGGTATGGTTTAAATTAGCTCATTTCGCCCAGGGCCTGAAGTTATTCCAATAATTTTGTGTCAAGTTTCCCGAAACTATAGTGGATGGCCATACACCATCGACTATGTGATATTGCGTTGGATATACTCACATCAACTTCTACAAGGGCACCATATTGTATTTATGATGTATATTTAATTTTTATACGAAACTACTATCCGAGAAACATAGAAAATTGAATCAATCATCACCCACCACACCTAACACCATCTTTAACATTGATAGTAGCATGCTCTCGCTTTGATCCTTCAACAATATATAGCGCACATATCACATCTACACATATATATTAGTCTCTTATAAAGCAAAACCCCACTAAATGGTTATTTAAGTTGTCTATCTCAACATGCAAGCTATCCACATCATCCATTCTACTAGCCATCCAATTGTCCATATCATCCCCCACTAACATTTATTAATACTCTACATGCAAGCCACATCATATATTTTTAAGCCATCCAATTATCCACATTATTCACTTTTAGCTGCCAATTACATAACCATTTCAAGTCAGGTTTTTTAAGTTAGCCTCTTGATTATTTACTCCAATTGAATCATGCATGGCAAATAACATCCTATTCCAATCAACTTATATCCTTTTGTTTTATACAAAATAGAGTTATCGGAGAAATCCCCGCTGCAACGCGCGGGGTATCCTTCTAGTACTAGTAAATGTACGCCCGTTCCACTCCACGATACGTGTGTTGTCCAAACATCATTACAAAATAGATATTGATTGAACAAGTGTTAGATGATGCGTACAGAGACAAATGGATAGATGTGCTGCATGTAGGATCACATATTTTGTTAGAATTGTAGGCACTAGGAAAGAGCTAGCAAGGGATGGCCTTGGACAGCGTAGGTGACTTCTTGCATGCATGTATGCATGTGTGTGATTGATTAGCGAAATTTCTCCTGGTCGCCCGAAGGGTTCATATGGGCCTGAGTCTAATGGAGCAATCCGTTATCGTATTGTATACATGAACTTACGAGATGCTGCCTCGGGACGTTGCTGCAAAAACATTAGTATCTCAACACCTTGGCTGTAGTCCCGAAGAGGAAGTGAGTAGACCACCCATAGCCTTGTAAAGATAGCAGGTTATGGAGTAGTTTTTTTTCTAGAAATGTAAATGAGGTGTATAAAGTAATTTCCTAATTGTGGATAAAATGATCTCCCATTGTGGATATATAAAGTGTTTTTTTTTGTCTAGACCAGAGGTAGGCGAAGTTAACTGAAAGGCACCCAAATTCAGCAAATACTAGTCGAATCTAGCCACCCGCGTGATATCCAAGGGCCGAACCACAAGCCGACACCGCCGCCTCCTGCCCTCCGTCAGTCCGTCCGTCCCCACCTCCTCCGTCGCCTACCTATGTAGCCATAGCTAGGCGCATGTGGTGACTTCGTTAGAGTCTCTCGGAGGTAGCCATATGGGGTAGGTGTGAGTGCGTGCATTCAAAAGGCTGAATGTATGTACATATTTGTGAGCTTCTAATTCTGTTGTAAATGTTTTGCCCTATTTAATCTATGTTATATACTTTCCATCTTGATGATTTTGGCTTTGTTGCCTTGCAACAACTTTAATAAAATTGGTTGTGTTATTGATACGTCTCCAACGTATCTACAATTTCTTATATTCCATGCTAGTTTTATGACAATACCTACATGATTTATTCATACTTTATATCATTTTAATGCATTTTCCGGTACTAACCTATTAACAAGAAGCCGAAGCGTCAGTTCCTGTTTTCTGCTGTTTTTGGTTTCAGAAATCCTACACATGAAATATTCTCGGAATTGGACAAAACAAAAGCCCACGTCCCTATTTTCCATGGAGGGTTCCAGAACATCGAAGAAGAGTCGGAGACGGCCAGCAGGGGGGCCACCCCATAGGGCGGCACGGCCCACCCTCCTGGCGCGCCCAGGTGTGGGGAGGCCACCCCCTGGCTCCTCCGAGGCCGCCCTTCCGCCTATATATTCTCCTAGAAGAGAAAACCCTAAAACAATCAGTCATATTGCACGAAGAGTTCCGTAGCCGCCGCCATAGCGAAGACAAGTTTCGGGGGACAGAATCTCTGTTCCGGCACGCCGCTGGGATGGGGAATTGCCCCCGGAGTCATCTCCATCGACACCACCGCCATCTTCATCGCCGTTGCTGTCTCCCATGATGAGGAGGGAGTAGTTCTCCCTCGAGGCTCAGGGCTCTACCGGTAGCTATGTGGTTCATCTCTCTCTCCCATGGTGTGATCTTTATGTGATCATGACCTTTGTAATCTAGTTGAATATGTAGATGTTATTCTTGTCTATTATGCACTTTAGAGGTTACTTTAATATGAACTCCGGAGTCACTCTCCACGGTGTGATGGTGACATTGTGCGCATCGTGTGTGATTCCTTTATGACGTTGTGGAGCTTGTTTACTCCGGCTTGAGGTGTGCTTTTGCAGCCCTACACAATGAATTGTGTTTGTTATCCAACAAGAGAGTGTTTGAGAGTAGCATTTATTTATTCAATTATGTGATCATTGTTGAGAGTGTCCACTAGTGAAAGTATGATCCCTAGGCCTTGTTTCTAAGCATTGAAACACCGTTTCCAACAAGTTCTGCTACATGTTCGTTTGCTGCCATTTTTATTTCAGATTGCAATTGCTACTTATAATCATCCATATTACTTGTATTTCACTATCTCTTCACCGAACTAGTGCACCTATACATCTGACAAGTGTATTAGGTGTGTTGGGGACACAAGAGACTTCTTGTATCTTAATTGCAGGGTTGCTTGAGAGGGATATCTTTGACCTCTACCTCCCTGAGTTCGATAAACCTTGGGTGATTCACTTAAGGGAAACTTGCTGCTGTTCTACAAACCTCTGCTCTTGGAGGCCCAACACTGTCCACAAGAATAGAAGCATGCGTAGACATCAAGCTATTTTCTGGCGCCGTTGCCGGGGAGATAAGGTAAAAGATATTCACATCCTCCGACTACTAAGCTATTTCCTAGCACTGTTGCCGGTGTGTGAGTGCTCGAAGCTATTTACTTTAGATTCTGCAATTAAATCTTTTTGTTTCTTGTTTTTATTTCACTAGTTAGGCTTAATGGAAAACAACAAAAATATTAGAGATCTTTATAGTATTTATCTTGAGTTAGGACATGAGGTGTTTGAAGAGAAAATTAAAAAACCTATGGAACTTTATATGCATGCTAATGGCAATGTTATTAGTATGAATGCTTTGAACACCATTGTTGTTAATGCTATGGAAAATTCTAAGCTTGGGGAAGCTGGTTTTGAGGAGCATGATATTTTTAGTCCCCCAAGCATGGAGGAGAAAATTTACTTTGATGATACTTTACCTCCTATATATGATGATTACAATGATGACTATCATATTTTCAGTCCACCTACTATTGAGGAGAAAATTAATTATGATTACAATATGCCTCCTATATATGATGATTATGGTGATGAGAATAATAATGATAGCTATCTTATTGAATTTGCTCCCACTACAATTAAAAGTAATGCCTATGCTTATGTGGAGAGTAATAATTTTATGCATGTAGCTCATGATAAGAATGTTTCATGTGATAGTTATATTGTTGAGTTTGTTCATGATGCTGAGAGAGGACAATACGGTTGTAGGGATTTTCATGTTACTAAAACACCTCTCTTTTTGCTTAAAACCTTGAAGTTGTGCTTGTCTTGTTTTCCTATGCTTATTGCATTATGCTTACATGACTTGTTTATTTACAAGATTCCTTTTCATAGGAAGTGGGTTAGACTTAAAAGTGTTTCTCATTTGCTTTTGATGCTCTCTTTTGCTTCAACTCTTATTTCTTGCGAGAGCATCATTAAAATTACTGAGCCCAACCCATGTTTTTATTTTGCTACTGTTTTGTTGTGTCTTGGAAGTTGTTACTACTGTAGCAACCTCTCCTTATCATGTTTATTTCGTTTTTGTGCCAAGTAAAGTCTTTGATAGAAAGTTGATACTAGATTTGGATTTCTGCGCAGAAACAGATTTTTAGCTGTCACGAATTTGAGTTGTTCTCTCTGTAGGAAACTCGTAAAATCCTGAAAACATTCATGCGTGATCCTCAGATATGTACGCAACTTTCGTTCAAATGGAGCTTTTCCATCTGAGCATGTTAAGTGCCTCGAAAAAAATTCGTCTTTACGGACTATTCTGTTTTGACAGATTCTGCCTTTTATTTCGCATTGCCTCTTTTACTGTGTTTGAGTGGGTTTCTTTGCTCCATTAAATTTCAGTAACCTTGGGTAATGTCCAGAAGTGTTAAGAATGATTGTGTCCTTGCTGAACATATGAATTTTTTATTATGCACTAACCCTCTAATGAGATTGCTTTGAGTTTGGTGTGAAGGAAGTTTTGAATGATCAAGAGAGGAGGATGATATAATATGATCAAGAAGAGTGAAAAGTCTAAGCTTGGAGATGCCCCCGTGGTTCATCCCTGCATATTTCAAGAAGACTCAAGCGTCTAAGCTTGGGGATGCCCAAGGCACCCCCTTCTTCATCAATAACTTATGAGGTCACCTCTAGTGAAACTATATTTTAATTCCGTCACATCTTATGTGCTTTACTTGGAGCGTCTGTGTGCTTTTATTTTCGTTTTGTTATCTTAGTTCTCTGAATAAATTGGATCCTATCTTGTTTGGGAGAGAGACACGCTCCACTTTTTCATTTGAACAAAAGAAGCCCGGTGACCGGGTGTATACGTGAGCACGCATCCATTGGCTGACACGTGTCACATTTAGCAATCCTCTGTTACCATCATTGTTGGGTTAGCAAACCACATCAGCACTAACAACACACCCAAATCACATTTTTAGCAATCCCCTGTTATCAATCGTTGAAACGCGGGACCCGCAACCCATGCCAAGTACGATTAGCGATGCATAAGACAACGTCAAGGCAACAGACCGAATTGACGAGAACCGAATCTCAAAGCAGATCATGTGGCATCTAGAGGGTGCTCATGTATACACCTAGTCACCAAATCCACTCTCTTCATTTGAATACTCCTATTCTTCACTTATATTTGTTGAGTATTCAGTTTTCGCACTGTGTAGCTTCTAGCTCTTGGTTTTCATGTTTCTCTTGTTCAGAGCTATTAGTTATTTTATAGAAAGTACTCTCTTACATCACTTATATTTGTTTTGAGAGTTTCTTGCTATTTGGTTGGAAACAGAAAATGCTTCATGTCGTAATTGGTATATTGTCTTGAATAATTTGATACTTGGCAATTGTTTTGAGCTCTCAAGTAGATCATGTTTGAGCTCTTGCATCATGTAGTTTAAACCTATTAGTGGAGAACTACCGTAGAGCTTGTTGAAATTTGGTTTGCATGATTGGTCTCTCTTAGGTCTAGATATTTTCTGGTAAAAGTGTTTGAGCAACAAGGAAGACAGTGTAGAGTCTTATAATGCTTGTAATATATTCTTATGTAAGTTTTGTTGTACCTGTTTATACTTGTGTTTGCTTCAAACAACCTTGCTAGCCCAAACCTTGTACTGAGAGGGAATGCTTCTCGTGCATCCAAAACCTTGAGCCAAAACCTATGCCATTTGTGTCCACCATAACTACCTACTATGTGGTATTTCTCTGCCATTGCAAGTAAATTGCTTGTGTGCTACCTTTAAAACCTTTCAAAAATTCATTCCTTGTTTTTGCAATACATAGCTCATGGGAAAGTAGCCTAAAAAACTATTGTGGTAAGGAATATGTCGCTTATGTATCTTAGTTCTTATAAGTTGCTTGTTTAGCGGTAACCATGTTATCTGGGGACGCCATCAACCTGTTACATCTTTGTTGAATATCATGTGAGTTGCTATGCATGTTCGTCTTGTCTGAAGTAAGGGAGATTTTTCATGAGTTAAATGGTTTGAGTATGCGTATTGTTAGAGAAGAACATTGAGCCGCCAACCAAAGCCATGTATCATGGTGGAAGTTTCAGCTTGGACATTAATCCTCAAATCTCTTATGAGAATATTATCCGTTGTTGAATGCTTAAAGCATAAAAGAGGAGTCCATTATCTGTTTTCTATGTTGTCCCGGTATGGATGTCCTCAAGTTGAGATCTATCAAAATCGAGAAATCAAATGCGATTTATCTCCTTGGACCTTTGTACAGGTGGCATAGAGGTACCCCTTTGTGACACTTGGTTGAAACATATGTAATGCAATGATAATCCATGGAAGTCCGAGCTAATTAGGACAAGGTGCGGGCACTATTAGTATTAGATGCATGAGGCTTGCAACTTATAGGAAGTTTTATACATAACCCATATGAATTATTACTACCGTTGACACAATTGTTTCCATGTTTTCAAAATGAAAAGCTCTAGCACATGATTTAATCCCTGCTTCCCTCTGCGAAGGGCCTTTCTTTTACTTTATGTTGAGTCAGTTTACCTACTTCTTTCTATCTTAGAAGCAAACACTTGTGTCAACTGTGTGCATTGATTCTTACATGCTTGCTTATTGCACTCATCATATTACTTGTGTTGACAATTATCTCCATGAGATATACATATTGAAAGTTGAAAGCAATTGCTGAAACTTAAATCTTCCTTTGTGTTGCTTCAAAATCTTTTATTAAGAATCTATTGCTTTATGAGTTAACTCCTACGCAAGACTTTTTGATGCTTGTCTTGAAAGTACTATTCATGAAAAGTTTTTGCTATATGATTCAGTTGTTTAGTCATTATCTATTTGTTAGTAAACTATAGACCATTACTTTGAGTCACTTCATTCATCTCATATGCTTTACAATAGTATTGATCAAAATCATGTTGGTAGCATGTCACTTTAGAAATTATTCTTTTTATCGTTTACCTACTCGAGGGCGAGTAGGAACTAAGCTTGAGGATGCTTGATACGTCTCCAACGTATCTATAATTTCTTACGTTCATGCTAGTTTTATGACAATACCTACATGATTTATTCATACTTTATATCATTTTGATGCATTTTCCGGTACTAACCTATTAACAAGATGCCGAAGCGCCAGTTCCTATTTTCTGTTGTTTTTGGTTTCAGAAATCCTACACAGGAAATATTCTCGGAATTGGACGAAACCCCATAGGGCGGTGCGGCCCACCCTCCTGGCGCGCCCAGGTGTGGGGAGGCCACCCCCTGGCTCCTCCGAGGCCGCCCTTCCGCCTATATATTCTCCCAGAAGCGAAAACCCTAAAACAATCAGTCATATTCCATGAAGAGTTCCGTAGCCGCCGCCATAGCGAAGACAAGTTTCGGGGGACAGAATCTCTGTTTCGGCACGCCGCCGGGATGGGGAATTGCCCCCGGAGTCATCTCCATCGACACCACCACCATCTTCATCGCCGTTGCTGTCTCCCATGATGAGGAGGGAGTAGTTCTCCCTCGAGGCTGAGGGCTCTACCGGTAGCTATGTGGTTCATCTCTCTCTCCCATGGTGTGATCTTTATGTGATCATGAGCTTTGTAATCTAGTTGAATATGTAGATGTTACTCTTGTCTATTATGCACTTTAGAGGTTACTTTAATATGAACTCCGGAGTCACTCTCCACGGTGTGATGGTGACAATGTGCGCATCGTGTGTGATTCCTTTATGACGTTGTGGAGCTTGTTTACTCCGGCTTGAGATGTGCTTTTGCAGCCCTACACAATGAATGGTGTTTGTTATCCAACAAGAGAGTGTTTGAGAGTAGCATTTATTTATTCAATTATGTGATCATTGTTGAGAGTGTCCACTAGTGAAAGTATGATCCCTAGGCCTTGTTTCTAAGCATTGAAACACCGTTTCCAACAAGTTCTGCTACATGTTCGCTTGCTGCCATTTTTATTTCAGATTGCAATTGCTACTTATAATCATCCATATTACTTGTATTTCACTATCTCTTCGCCGAACTAGTGCACCTATACATCTGACAAGTGTATTAGGTGTGTTGGGGACACAAGAGACTTCTTGTATCTTAATTGCGGGGTTGCTTGAGAGGGATATCTTTGACCTCTACCTCCCTGAGTTCGATAAACCTTGGGTGATTCACTTAAGGGAAACTTGCTGCTGTTCTACAAACCTCTGCTCTTGGAGACCCAACACTGTCTACAGGAATAGAAGCGTGCGTAGACATCAGTTATCACTTTGATGAAAACCCCAGATGTTTGAACTGCCTTTTGAAAATGCTCCCACCTAAGATGTATCTCCTTCTAGAATTTTCCTTAACATTGTCCTTCGGCCTTAGTTATCCAAGAAATTTTTGTTGGATGGAGGAGACCGTCCTTCGTAGGCTTGCCTTAATCTGCCAGATTTTGGTTATCCTCTCACATGGTCACACAATCTTTACCATTTTGTATTGTATCTCTGTGTTGTTTCCTTTTCATCCAGCCATACAAAAAATTGGCTCGTTTCGCCCATGGACTGAAATTACTCTAACCATTTTACTTCAAGTTTCCAAAAACTATTGTGTGTGGGCATGCACCATCGACTATGTGATGTTGCCTTGGATATACTCACATCAACTTGTACAAGGCCATCATATTATATTTATGACGTATATTTATTTTTTATACGAAACTGCAATCCGAGAAACATAGAAAAGTGAATCAAGCATCACCCACCACACCTAACACCATCTTTAACATTTATAGTAGCATGTTCTCGCTACGATCGTTCAACAGTATATAGCACCCACATATCACATCCACACCTATCTATTAGTATGTGTACGCCACTTCACTTCACTCCACGACATGTGTGTTGTCCAAACGTCACTACACAATAGATATAGGTTGAACAAGTGTTAGATGGTGTGCACAAGACCAAAGGATGTATTTGTTTCACGTAGGATGGCACACATAATTTGTTGGAATTGTAGGCATTGGGAAAGAGTTAGCAAGCCATACGTTCAAATATCGTAGCTGCTTGCATGCATGCTTGTATGTGTGTGTGTGATTGATTAGTTACAGTTCTCCTAGTTGCCCAGACGGTTGATCTGGGCCTAGGCCGAATGAAGCCATCTGCATTATTCTATTATACACATCAACTTACCCGATGATAGCGTTGACGTCAGAAACCCCCTGGCGGGCAGAGACGGGCAACACAGTAGAGCCGGGAACAACTAGGGCTGCGGCTGGCCCCAGTCCCTCAGAGCGACGACCCGCAAAGCCTCCTGGTCGCACGCGCCGATGCCAACTGCAAGGGCGTGCCACCTGACCTATACCTGGTCAGGAAGGTGTGGATGATGCCTCGCTTAGTTTCCTGCAGGGCACACACGTAAACGTTAAATACGAGCCTCGATCGGCTCTCGGGTTATCTCGTGAATCGGCTCAAAGAGCCGATCCACCCATGATTCAGACGAGGTGTCCGAATATATGGTGGTCCTGCTTGATCAAGGTAAAGCTAATGAGATCTACGACGATTTAGGGTTTTCACCGCATAATCGGATCATCCTACTCACGATTGGGCCTCGCGCTCGCGCACGGTGACCGTAAGCCGATCCTAGACAGGGCCTAAAAACCAACACGAGGTTGATCCCCGGAACATCCTTTCTAGGGCTAGCAAACGCCACCCTACACGCCGCTGGATCCTCCAACCCTTTGTAAGGCCTAACTATTGCGGATGTTAAACTAATCCTTGATGAAACAAGGAGCAACCGTAACGGATCAGATCTACTAAACTATGATCAAGCGGGGTGCCGCTCCTACACCTAAGATAGGTGTAAGGGCGGCTAGACATGCAAGGGTTGCACTACGAAAGCATGTAATATGAAGAACAATGCTAACCCTAACATGTCTAAGATAACTACGTTGCTCGCCATCAAAAAGGCTTCGATACGAGCAACGCATGAACAACGTAGGCAGGCTTGTGCTGCCTAGATCGCAAGATGCGATCTAGGCAGCATGGTGCTTACCGGTAGAAACCCTCGAGACGAAGGAGTTGGCGATGCGCCGAGATTTGTTTGTGGTTGAACGTTGGTTGTTGTTTATTCCATAAACCCTAGATACATATTTATAGTCCAGCGGACTTTCTAATGTGGGCGTGCACCAAACCGTGCATGAGTAAAATTCTAACTTCTAAACTAAGATGCGATCTAATATGTTACAAATACATGGGCAAACAAGCCCAACTTGGTATAAAAGGCCGATTCACGTATTCCTTCTATATATATTTCTTCAAGCCCATCTTGATCGCGGCCCACCTCTGACTCGGTCAAATTCTGGTGATAACACATGCCCCCCTGGTTTTGGTAATGATAATTTCAAAACCACTCTGTTTTTCCTCTGAGGGGTCATGTCATGGCAGAGCAGAACCGTCGCAGCATGCTTCATCATGACGACTTGCCTTCCCAACTTCTCTCGCACGATTTGACAGTTTTGGTACCATGTCCTCGAAAACTGCTCGAAAATTAAATCCCCATCTCCTTTTATTTAACCGCATCGAACAGTTCTCCTCTTCACCCCTTCCGCATTAGCACTCCAAAAACCCTCCTCTCGCAACCATGTCTTCTTCCTCTTCCTCTTCTTCTTCATCGGATCTTTCCCACGTGTCCTCTCCCATCCGAGAGTCGACGCCCGAGTGGGGTACGCAGGCGGCGTACGACATCCTCGCCCCAACGGCGTGGGACAAAGAGGACCACGACTCCTCCGTCTGGTCCGAGGATGACAAATCCTTGACCGACGGGGAGAGCGACCTCCGCTTCCTTGCTGACGGGGAACCGGAGGAGGAGAGCGATGACGATCGCTTCTCCTGGGCAGACTTCACCACCTCCGAGGAGGTGAAGGAGGAGGAAGAGGAGGAGGATGACGACGACAGCCTCCCCGACGAGCCGCCGGCCAAGCGCCATTGCCCCTGGCCGGGGTATCTGAGTGACTTCGACAGCGACGGCGATGACGACGACGAGGAGGATGAGGACAACGAAGGTCCTGCCGGCGGCCGCTGGAGCAGCGACGACGAGCCGGCCGGGAGCAGCGCCGACAGCGGCGATGAAGGCGATGACGAGGGCTGCAACAGCCCGTAGATAGGACCCCTAGCTAGGATCAGTAGCAGTAGACGGGGCAATGTATCCCCTTAGCACTCCCTTTTGAGAGCAATCAGCTCTTCGGTGTAAGAAATCTGGTACATCAATGAAGAAATTCCCCAATTCGATTTTGCCGATTTCCTTTAGGATAATTTAGCCGATTGTCCTTCGTACTGATTCTGCCGATTGTCAATCTGGTCAATGCCCAATAAGCCGACAACAGCGCGTCGGTTCCTCACGATAAATTTCGAGATGGATCCACCCGGACCCAAACTCCTGGTCAAACAAGGCCAAGCCATAATCGCGCAAATCCTAGGACTTGTAAATGCAGATCTCACAAGATGGCATGTTAAACTTAGCGGCAAAACTCCTGAAATAATGTCCAGTCTCCTTATTAACTTTAAATTTCAGACATTCTTCTGCCGCATTATCCTCTCCGAATTCCGCTCGCTCAGCTCCGGCAGCTTCCTTCTGCAATAATCCACTGTCTTTCGAACGAGCTGTTATGAAGAGTGAGCCGATTTCGACAAAATCGGCTAAACCTCGAGGGCGAGCTGCCCCCCGAGCCTCAGCCAGGGCGAGGATAAAAAATGGACCAGTCTAATGGACCATCACCAGCTTCCAACTGTGGTGCCGCATCTACCGATTCCAACAAATCGGTTTCCCAGATCATTGATATTTCGGGGCGGGCTCAATCACGTCCAAGAGAGCTATCCTGCAGGGCCACCAGCCGATCACCTTTCTTCCGTTGACAGTCGATACGGTGGATGATTACCCACAGCTCCATGGCCACGGCTGATTTGCATGCCAACATTCCTCTGATAGTACTGCTCGAACCGGCGACCCGGCAACTTTGCGCACTTGTACTAAGGTCGATGACCGTGCATCGGCTCGCATCACGACACACCTCAAAAGGGATCGTTAAACCTGATTATGAATCTAACCAGCCCATCTACCAGGCTGGCAATCCGGCTTCGAGCAGGTGTCCACGACAGAGCCCCGGGCTTGTCGCCGAATCAACAAAATCGGCTTCCCGTAGCAAAGGATCCTTCGAGGCAACCGCCCCCGAGCCTCAGTCAGAGCGAGGACAGTAGTGAGCCGACCAACTCAGCCATCCTTGGTTTCCAACTTATAGAGCAGGGCCAGCCGATCCCGACAGAATCAGGCCCCAAGAGCAGAGCACCTTCCGGGCGAGCTGCCCCCCGAGCTTCTTCAGTTCAAATCTTTGCGCCTTGCTGATCAGATCGGCTCATCACCTTCGTTAGGCTCGTCCCTACCCTGACTTGCACGTTTATGCTGCCCTTGCCGTTAGTCATGTTCCCCGCTGCTAACGCCGCCGATCTTGGAGACTTGCCAATGGGAACTAGGGGTCCTTGAAGGGAGGACCCACTCCCTGCTCCATTGATCCTTAAGTCGATGTCTGCACATCGGCTATGCCCGAAAATTATTGAATTTTCGGCCGATTTGAGTATCGGCCCCCATACTCCAATACCCATCATCAAAGGATGAGACGCTTCCACTGCATATCCTCGTGTTTCATCCACCTGGGTGCCCCCCGGAGCCGATTCTGTCAAGAGAATTGATGGTGTCGGCTCCGTTGGATAACATGTTGAACCCAGGCAGAATGGATGGTGAGGATAATTTTGGCCGATTGCCGGAATCGGCCTGCACGTTGCTTGCTCGGTGAAGGTTTTGTAATGTCCCTTCATAAATTTTTGGGGCCGATCACAAGGATCAGCCTCGCCACGTTTATCCATTGACATTTGCTTTTGTTACACGGTCAGGCCGGTGGATAAAACCAGCTTAACCCCGTTCCTTGTCACGTCGATGCGCTCACAGTCGTCCAAATTGATGCCTGAGAGCGGCTCTTGGCCTGACGTCTCCCAAATGTCCATGCCGGCCGTTGAGACCTCGACTGAATCATCCGCATGGACGACTTCTACTTCATCTCCATCCCACCGTATCGGGCATTGGTGCATCGTGGATGGAATGCAACAGTTGGCGTGGATCCAATCTCTCCCTAGTAGGACAGCGTAGGTACTCTTGCTCGTCGACGATAAAGAACGTCGTAGGGACAGTTTTTCTTCCTACGGTCGGATCCACATTCAGAACACCTTGTGCGTCGGACGCTTGGCCGTTGAAATCACTCGGTGTCACATTGGTCTTGATCGGATCCGAGCTGGAGCGTCCCAACCGACGTAGCATGGAGTATGGCATAATGTTGATCGCCGCTCCGGTGTCCACCAACATCTTGTTGACAGGCTGCCCATTGATGTAGCCTCGCAAGTACGGGGCCTTCGGATGCCCGTAACTTCTTTCTTTTGGCTTCTCAAAGATGACCGGCCGTGGGCCGCAGTCTAATTGCGCCACAGGTGCTTCATACAATCTTGGAGCGCTAAACTCCGTTGGAAGAATGAAGACCATGTTTGTGCCAGCCGATGTATCATCATCGGCTTTCCTCTGCTTGGGGCGCCACTCTTTTCTTTGTGGCCGACCTTCTTCGTCCAGGGTTCGCCGAATTTTGGCGGCCAGATCAGGCCGTGCCTTCCTTAGCGTGTGCAGGTACAATCTTTCAGCTTCTTCCAACCCACGCAGACGCTGAAACCTTCGCTTTTGGGAACGGCTGAGCCCATCAGGGCACCACCTGGGCCGATGATATTTATCTTCTTCATCATCGTCCTCTAGTTCCTCGAGATCTTCCACCCGAGCGGACTCAGCGTGTTTGTTCCGAGGCGGGAGAGGCCCTAGACGCTTGAACACGGACACGTTAGCGGCATCCTTCTTCCTTTGCTTGCATTCTCGGGCAGTTCTCGATTGTTGGCAATCGGCTCATTCCCGAGTCCCGAGCAATGTTTGAAGAACGGACAGTCCCAGTGCCTATCCATGTCATCCTGCCCCCTTGACCTTCCTTCAGCGCGACGATTGTATCCGTCGTTGCTTCTATCATGTTGACGGTACCCCCTGACCTCTGCATCAGACCGACAATTCCTTTCATCATCTACGTCATAGTGCCGACGTCGGTCGTGCTGCTGCTCATATTTGTTGAGGAGGTGCTCGGAGAGTGGACGTTGATACCGCACGCTTCTTATTCCCTCCCCTGCCAGGTACCGGCTGTCATCATCTTGGGGCCGGTCGCGTGGATCGGCCTCCTCTTCATCCTTGCCACGGGAGTGGCTGCTTCTGCTTCATCTTTGCCATGGCGGCTTGCAAGCCCTGCCATGTTGACACCAAAGGAGAACTTTGGCTGGCCTATGGAGTGGCTGAGATCCACCATGTTGACGCCAGGCGACGGACTTGAGTCTCTACCGAGCTTGATATCGTGCGGCCGGGCCTTCTCAGAGGAGCCGATGAGTTCGGCTTCGAGGGTTGCCTTGATCTCGTCATGTTTCCTTTTGAGCTCCTCGGGCAGATCCTCGTACTTCAGCGACCCGGTGCGTTCTTCCGACGGGGCGGACAGATCCACTCCATCGAGTGCGCCTTCGAGTGTGAAACCCTTCCACCTGACGCCATGGGAGCGGGTTCGGTGGAAGGAGCCGATGAGTTCGGCTTCGAGGACCGCCTTGATTTCGTCATGCTTCTTCTTGAGCTCATCAGGCAGATCCTCGTACTTGACCGGAGTGCCTTCCGCCATCTCGGATGCAGACGGCGATGTGGTGGATGTCGTAGGTTGTCCCACCGGGCGTGACAGAATGTGTTGACGTCAGAAACCCCCTGGCGGGCAGAGACGGGCAACACAGTAGAGCCGGGAACAACTAGGGCTGCGGCTGGCCCCAGTCCCTCAGAGCGACGGCCCGCAAAGCCTCCTGGTCGCACGCGTCGATGCCAACTGCAAGGGCGTGCCACCTGACCTATACCTGGTCGGGAAGGTGTGGATGATGCCTCGCTTAGTTTCCTGCAGGGCACACACGTAAACGTTAAATACGAGCCTCGATCGGCTCTCGGGTTATCTCGTGAATCGGCTCAAAGAGCCGATCCACCCATGATTCGGACGAGGTGTCCGAATATATGGTGGTCCTGCTTGATCAAGGTAAAGCTAATGAGATCTACGACGATTTAGGGTTTTCACCGCATAATCGGATCATCCTACTCACGATTGGGCCTCGCGCTCGCGCACGGTGACCGTAAGCCGATCCTAGACAGGGCCTAAAAACCAACACGAGGTTGATCCCCGGAACATCCTTTCTAGGGCTAACAAACGCCACCCTACACGCCGCTGGATCCTCCAACCCTTTGTAAGGCCTAACTATTGCGGATGTTAAACTAATCCTTGATGAAACAAGGAGCAACCGTAACGGATCAGATCTACTAAACTATGATCAAGCGGGGGCCGCCCCTACACCTAAGATAGGTGTAAGGGCGGCTAGACATGCAAGGGTTGCACTACGAAAGCATGTAATATGAAGAACAATGCTAACCCTAACATGTCTAAGATAACTACGTTGCTCGCCATCAAAAAGGCTTCGAGTACGAGCAACGCATGAACAACGTGGGCAGGCTTGTGCTGCCTAGATCGCAAGATGCGATCTAGGCAGCATGGTGCTTACCGGTAGAAACCCTCGAGACGAAGGAGTTGGCGATGCGCCGAGATTTGTTTGTGGTTGAACGTTGGTTGTTGTTTATTCCATAAACCCTAGATACATATTTATAGTCCAGCGGACTTTCTAATGTGGGCGTGCACCAAACCGTGCACGAGTAAAATTCTAACTTCTAAACTAAGATGCGATCTAATATGTTACAAATACATGGGCAAACAAGCCCAACTTGGTATAAAAGGCCGATTCACGTATTCCTTCTATATATATTTCTTCAAGCCCATCTTGATCGCGGCCCACCTCTGACTCGGTCAAATTCTGGTGATCTTTACTATTAAATGGGAGTTGGTCGTTTGACACTCAACGCAATTTGATGGTCGTCATTAGAGACATCTCAGCCGTTCAATCTAATTTAACACGCTCCGGTTCGTCCGATCTATTTAATAGCAATCCCACGCTCTCGTCCAAACCAAAATCAGGATACGATCTCCGCATTCCTTTTTAACTCACGTATCTCTCTCTCAAAAAAGGTATGACGTCATGTCAAAAAAAAAGTATGACGTGATCCCCTAGATGTGATTCCTCCTTCATTTCCCTACCGACGAGGCAGACCCACGACTCCGCCCCGCCCGCGCCGCCGCCATCGTCCGTGCGCCTACCGCCACCCTGTGCCGGCGACGGGCGACCTACCCCCGCCGGGGTCACCTCTTATTTCCCCGCGATGTCTTACCCTCCCTCCGAGATCCAGCCCATGGGATGGATGAGAACGAGATCCCCTTCACAGACCTCCTCCTCCTCCTCTTGACAACATTGGGTGACGATGATGGTCGCCAACTCCTCCTTTCCACGGTCCGGATCCACGCTCGGCCGCGAGGGCACCGGGCTGCCGGCCGTCGCCGGCGTACCGCACGCGATCTCCCTCCACCACCCGCTCCTCCCCTGGTCTACAACCTCGCCTCCATGGACCACCCATCAGGCGCCTACCACCTAAAGGTGAAAAACTCTCGCAGACTCGCCTTCTCCATCCTCCTTACCTGAATCTTGATTTCCTTCGATTGACGGGCACTCCGTTGCAGAAGCACAGTGTGGGAAGTTACCTGCCTCTGATGAAACCTGCAGGTCAGTCTTTTTATTCAGCAGCTTCTAAGGTATGATTCAGATTAGAAAGTCCACGTGTGCCGGTGCCAGTGACAGTATGTTATTTGTTTCAGCTGCTTGATTTCTATGTACTTTACTCCAAGTTAGCGGATCACGTCTTGTGCGGGAGCAGTAGTAACTGCCAGTTCTTGTGCTAGCTCCTATTTTACTGCATCAATCGATATGTGTTTAGGCTTGGACATAAACATAGTGATTGATTCAACCAATTGTGTGAGTATCTCAGTATACAATTTCATTTTGCGTTGTAGGAGCTTTGGACAGCCAGTGATTGGTTTTTTCTGCTGCACCACATTTTATTGGCTGTAGGCTGAAGGTAAATACGAGTACATCTTCTCCCTACACGTGTGTCAGTAGTTTCGTTGTTTAAATGTATATATTGTCCCGTTTATGTAGATTTCGAACTTCTCGAGGCTCATCATATAACCTAAACCTACAACATATTGGTGTTGAAAGGTTGAAACAAAGGACCGGAGTTTCATACCAATTCTCCAACGCAGAAGGTTAGCTTTTCCATGGCTTTGGTTATCAAAGATGTAGCAAAGAAGCATTTTCTTAGAAGGTGCTTAAAATTTAGAGATATCATAAAGCATCCAAATTCCCAATGGCAACTTTTTTCTGTGTTTGATAAATATTTATAATTATATGTGCAAGACCATTTAAAAAAATGATGTGCAAGTTGCCTCGTGATCTACTGTTGTGCTAGCGAGTGGCTCGATAGAGGTCTGCCTTTGTTACTATACTGGACCGATTGGCTGGCTATAGAGATGAATCTGTTGCCCTGCATCTCTTTCTTTTCTAAACGGTTTATTTCAAATATGTTCTATATCTTACAGGATACTATGGTTTTATTCCAAAAATTGTTGTATATTTTATTTTTCATTTTCCATTGTTTGCAACCCCATTGCCAGCATCACATGTCTGTATAGTGCTCTTATCTGAAACTGATTTATGATAGAATGTCTCCTATAAATTTGGAAAATAATCATAGCTTCTATATTTCACTTATAGCATGCTCAATTAAAATTCCATCACAGAAACCTCTGCATAACCTTATACCCTCCCTATTTACCTAATCAGAGTCTTATATACAAATTTCCATTCAGCAATATGAGAGAATGAATAATAGAATCTCATGCTCATGGGACAAAGATTAGGGAAGGAGTTCACACGACGGCCCACAATTAAAGTAAGTACTTTTGATACTTATATAACTATTTCTAATGCTCCACATTTACAGGGTCCAAGCCTGGAAGTGCAAGTAGTCACTATAAGCTAGGAATGTATGAACCAGGTGAGCTTGTGACTTGCACCCAGTTTTCTGGGCATCCTTTCGGCATCGTTTAGTAATTGCAGCAAGGTGTAGGAAAATGTCTTTACAGAACACTACTTTTGATAGTATAGGAGACCGCATAAAAAAATATTTCTGATCCATAAATAAAATTAAATATATATAAGCTGGCATCGTAGTGATACCTTCAAATATGGACGGAAGTAGACTATCTCATGAGGTTGATTTTTTACTAAGGCATAGAGTGTGTGTATGATTGAAATATGTCCATGTTGTTGTGATTCTTGATTAGCGTATTAACTATGCTTCTTATGCATCCTACTACTGCTACTCCATGTCTCCATGCAATTGACTGCTCTTTGATATTTACTTGACAATACTTATGACCTCCTTCACGTCTGGCTCATGTTCTCTGAGAAGGAGAATCATGGATGTAGCTTGGAGGATCTGCTGAAGGAGAATCATGGATGTAGCCTGGAGGATCTACTAACCGAGATGTACCGCGTCATGAGGCCTCATGGTTATGCCATTATTGATTTATATATAAGAGGCAAAGCCGCTATCATAGAGTAAACTAAGAAACTTCTACATGCGATGTGATGATGATGAAAGAGTCTTAATTGGGAGAAAAAATCTATGGGATTAGGCTATGATACTACCGTCATAAGACTTTGATCGTTCCTTCTTTCCATTGTGATCTAGGTTTTGTTGGGTGCTTTTCGTTGAGCTTTTTTTTATTTAGAACTTCAATTTTGACACACTCGGATCTATTTCAGTTCCATTTTAGTATAGATTAATACTTGCAAAACTACAATTAGACTCGGATGAGCACAATCCTAAGTTCACAATGGGTATGCCATTACTACTTTTATGTTCATTTTTGTACCTTATAAAAAAGTGGAATATTAATGTTTTTTGAATACCATGTGACTTTTATGTACATGTGAATTATCATGTATATTTTTTTGACATGTGGCGAGAGAAAAAACTTTAGAAGCCGTAGCAACGCACGGGCAGTCAACTAGTAACAGATAGTTCGGGACTTTGGTGCAAAAATATGAGTATGTCAATACCTTGGCTTTAGTCCTCAGGAATGATAGAGTAGTACTCGACGCCCATAGCCTTGTAAAACTAGCCGGTTATGGAGTAGTCCTTTTTTTTAAGAAAAAATGTAGTGAGGTGTCTAAAGTAATTTCTCAATTGTGGATATATGATCTTCTATTGTGGATAATAAAGGGTGTTTTTGTCTAGACTAGAGGTAGGCCAAGTCAACCAAATTCAGCAAATAGCAGTCGGATCCAGCCGCCCGCGTGAGATCCAAGGGTCAATAAACGACACGTCGGCACCGCCGCCTCGTGCCCTCCGTCAGTCCATCAGTCCCCTACCTAGGAGAGGAGTCTCTTGTGCCTACCTACCTAGCTCCCGCGGCTGACACTTCAGCAGTCCAGAGAGGCCGTCCGTGCGCTTGCTGTCGCGGTGTTCATCGCCTTCTCCGTCCCGTGCTCCGGCCAAATGGCGGCGCTCCGCTCGCCGCTCCCCGTCCTCTTGCAACGCCCTGCCGCAGCCGCAGCCGGCCCGCCGCTCCGACGCCGACCTTTGCTCCTCGCCTCCTGCGCCCGGCCCCGCCGCACGCCCCACTTCGTGCCCCGGTGCTCCGCGTAGCTTTCGAATTGACTTATAAGCAGGTATTTCTTGAACTGATCTATTGATCTAAGACAACTTCTCTGAAAATATGAGCACGAAGTAGACATCCTCTGTGCTATATTCTGTGTCTCCTGTTACTGAAGAACTACTTCGACAGCTTGTGCAGTAGACAACAACTTACATATGCACTCCACTAGTGATAGTTTCAAATAAATACTTAAATAGAATAGAGGTCTTTATGGGTTACTAGAGCAAGGGACTATCTGTACTCCAAACACATAATGCACTAGATAGTTTTATCCTTTTTATTGATATACATTCTTTATTCAGCTTGAACAGCAAATATTCTGAGGGCCTTTGGTGTTGCTCCTGATGAAAAGGTGGCTCTATTTGCTGACAACTCATGCCGGTGGCTTGTTGCTGATCAAGGTAATTTTTCCTTCTTAATTCAAGATTGTTAATTAGCATGTATTATGATGGACATGTATTACTTTGTGATCTTTTCCCCTTATCTATTAGCTCCTGAAGAGTTCAAATTGCCAAAATGCTATAGTTGCTATATTTTGGCTTGCAGATTATACACGAATGCTTCTGTTACATTCCTGTCAAACAGGATATGACGGAAACAACCAAATAGTAGTGGAGTTCCTCTAAGTGTCTTTCAAATACATCATCATCTATTTTCATCAGTAACCAACTAATCATGCAACTGACACATGCATATGCAATCCAGGAATCATGGCTACTGGTGCTATCAATGTTGTTAGAGGAACAAGGTCTTTAGATGAAGAACTGTTCCAAATATACAATCACTCAGAAAGGTGAGTTATCAACTCCTTTCCAGATGTGAGTCCGAAATTATTTTTCTTAAATGGTTGCTTATACAATTAGGAGCTGATCCATACAATTCCAAAGGATGTGCAGCATACTGAAGTTCCATCTACTTGTCTCTTTCTGCCGTTTTTGAACTGATGGAAGGGCCCGCCTGGATTCATTTCCTGTCTATTTAAAGTTAAACAGCCATTTGGATATGCCTAATTAAATCCTTTCACTTGCTCTTTTTGATGGAATGCTGAGGTGAAAATTGAGAAAGGTATTAACTGTTAAAGGGGCATGCAAATTGAGAAAGGTGTTAACTGTTAAAGGGTCTAGCTGTAAAGTAAGAGCTGGATGGACCACCTTTTAGATTAGCCTTGTGTTAGCTGCTAGCGTGTGAAAAAAGTAAAACATCTCCATTGCAATTTTAATTTTTTGTTGGACCAAAATGTTTTTATTGTGCTATTGTTATTGTATGCACGGCTGGCCATGAACTTAATCTTTCGAAGCATATGCGTGCTTGGTTACTGAAATATTTTTTCTTGAGCATAGCATGGTGTATTTATCATAGATACTATAGGAATATGAATTGTTAGACGATGGCACTGTAATATGTCTGCTATTTAATACGAATTGCAGTCTTTTACTTTCATGTTATGATATGACTTCATTGTTTTTTCCCATCACAGTATTGCACTTGTTGTGGACAGTCCTCAATTCTTTAACCAGCTTGCAGAATCTTTCATTTCAAGGATTAATGCAAGATTTATTGTGCTACTTTGGGGTGATAAATCATCCCTAAATAGTAAAGCTGTGAAGGACATGCCAGTTTATGACTACAATGATATCACTGAACTTGGAAAAGAAAACCGTAATGCATTGCATCAGTCTCCCGAGCAAGGTATCTTTTGCATGATATCATAATGTGGTATGAATCACCAGAAATATTTAGCTGAGATTGTATGGAGGACTATTCTTCCAATCTGTCGGTACTTCACTTTCTCTGTATTTCTGGCATTGAATGGCAGATAACTTGCTAATTATTTCATCCTGTAAGGTGTCTTAGCATCCTAATACCACTGAACAGTTCATAGATTTACCCATTACTGTTGGTTTTGTAGTTGCCTGTTAATGGTTGGCCTAATCATTTAGTTATATCGATAGTTTGCTACTTAAGTTCTTCTTGGCCAACACTAAATTGGTTCTTTCTAAGCTTAATATCTTTGATATCTATTGTTATAAAAAACACTTACCTTTCGTTTCTTTCAAAAATATAATGACAACGTAAAACTCTTGTTCAGTACTCAAGTAGTCAACTTGCATCCCACGAAAATGTTGTTTTTTCCCAACATTGTTATCTCATGTTTAGTACTCAATCAGTCAACTTGCATCCAAGAAAAGGTTCCTTTTCAATTACGCATTATTTATTGAAACTTTTTCTTCCCTTAGGTCATGATGGTGGCTTCGAAGCCATTACTCCAGAAGATGTTGCGACTCTAATATATACTAGTGGAACAGGTGGTACACCAAAAGGTGTGATGCTTACCCACCGAAATCTCGTGCATCAGGTTAAACATCCAGCAACATTAAAATTTGGACAACGAGTCATAAGTAATAATACTATGCTTTGTGCAATAGCCTTTACTTTGTTTCCTTATGTGCCGGGGTTCCTTTCTTAGCTGAAGTGATTTTGATGTGTTCTTCACAAGGGTTTTTCACAACACAGGTCATTGCAACCCCCATCAATTGATTGAGAAGATCAAGGCAAAGTTCAAACTTTGGAAAGCTGCCAAAGTCGGTGGGAGTTCAGATATGCCGCGAGAGTAGTTCACAGTGTGTGCGTGGGAGTTCACCAGCTGTGCCGTTCGCGGCGGAGTTTTGGTTCTTGTACAAAAAAAATTCTTGCCTTCTATAAAGATCTGGTACGTCATTGGCGTACCCTCCAAAAAAAAAAGATTTTGATGTGTTCTTCCTTTATCCACATAAAGCTTTATGTTACTAACGTTCTGCAGATAAATAACCCTTGGGACGTTGTTCCAGCAGTACCTGGTGACAGGTTTCTAAGCATGCTTCCACCGTGGCATGCGTATGAGCGTTCTACCGAGTATTTCATTTTTACTCATGGAATTCAACAAGTTTACACTACTGTGAAATACCTGAAGGTGTCATTTTGGTAACTTTTCATCAGAAAACACTTCATTCTAGTGAGTTTTGGCATGAAGAACCTAGTGATGTGCTGGTCTCGGACGTGCACGTGTACATACACACAATGTGTGTACGTTAGTACTACTCTGGAACCAATTACATTCAGCCCAATTTCTAATCATTTAGTGTATGCGTGTGTGCTAATTGGCCCAAATTAATTCTAAGCCTAATAACTAATTTACTAAATTGTTCTCAAAAAAAAAAAAAACTAATTTACTAAATGTATACGATGTGCCCCCATCTAAGTTAATTAAATCAGAATACGTAACATACCTACATTATGCATCTATGTGTGCCTATTTTTACAGATTATATTAAAATACTTAACCAATAAATATAAGTTGTTTTCTAATCTTAAAATGTCATGAAAATTATTCATGTAGCAAATAAATATTAACATTTTAAAATCAAGCTCACTACAATATTGAAGCCCTAAAGGTTCTAACTCCAATTCTCGTTACTTTTAAATTCCTAAAATATTATTTAATAATCATTAAAAATATTTAGTTGAATTTCTAAATGGTGGAAATACTATTTCAACTTTAATCATGTACTTCATGTAATAAACTCAATGTGTGATATTTAATAATATAATATATTCTAACCATGATAAATATTACTTAAAACCTAAATATAATATGAGTTGCTATAACTCTATTTTCTAAAATCAATAATATGACTTTGCACTCATATATAAAGATACAAAAACTCTAACCACACTTTAAGTCATACTATGATACATCTTTGAGCCAAATGGAATTGTTTGACTTACTTTGCATGACCATGTTAGGATCCAGGTGGATACTAGACCATGTGTTACTCGTATTGTTTAGGTAAACAATTATCCTACACTATCAATTTGATCTTATACCAGAAATTGGTCATACCTTGTTGGTTGTATCATCCAATATTGTACCATTAGAAGCATGATACCAAACCTAGTAACCATTAGCCATCATCCCTAATTCAGCTCAACTAAGTTGATACCACATACTAATATTGTCCTCTTGTAGGATAAGTTCCATATACCATATATCTAAGCCATAGCATTGGCTTATAAGTAGAGCTTAAGTATTTATCCTTGAGTGAGTAGTATTCATTTCCAAATCATATACCCAATATAAATACATTGACTTACAAGTCAACCTTATAACATCAACCCTACTCACCATTCTTTAGTATAACACCATTATAATCAACCAGAATAGCAACCATATGTAGTAGTTCACTTCATATGCTCATGGTCAACTAAACCCTACAAGTATTAGAATTTTATGAACCATCTTGTGAGGACCAAACTATTTTCTACTTAGTGAATCAAATGAAAAGATATAGTAAACCCTAAAAACCCAAAAGCCTTGTTTGAAAGTACATCTCGTTCATTAAAAGATATGTTCTTCAAAAGGTATTCTTTTGAAGTAAATAACAAGTAATCATTAACCATATCCTATAGTACTAAAAACTAACAACAATTTTATACATGCTATGTCAACTACTTTTTCTTGTGTGCTATGTGATTGCTATACTCTATTACACCACTTGTATATGATACCAAGTTAATCAAAACCTTAATCAGAACCTTGTTTGTGAACCAACTCTAAAAGTGCAACACACCCTAAACAAATCATTCCAACTCACTAATCCTAAATCATCGGGGTTAGATTACGCTTAGAGCGATTGCATCTCATACTTATGCATTATATCATATTTGCCAATCTTTTAAACATTGTCCTTACCGGACGATGATGCTATTTCAGAATTTGGAGTTATCCCGTATCGGAGTCCTTGACTGCATAATCTTGCAGTCAAGAAAGGCAAGTTCATCGCTTGCTCATGTTATTTTGAGTATTTTTATCAAACTACTTGCAAAGTACTCTACTTATCACTCTTGCATCAAAAGCAAAGTATTATTTTCATAATTATGAATGTGACTATGTGGTGGGCAATGGAACCATGGTATGAGTTCGGTGGAGGTTTCATTGCAATGAGTTTATATTCACATATGGTTTAACAACAAATGCCGTTCAGTGATTCTTGCGCCGTAATACCCGTGTTTACCATAAGATCTGGAGTGGAACGGAGTAGTCAGTTGTTCTTTTCCCTCTCGCATACCTATGGATACAACTGCGGGTGGCCAGCATGCATATGCTTAGGCGGGGAGGAAGCCCTCATAGTTTCTACTGCGGGCTGTATCTATGATGGATTGTAACGGGCTGGCCCAGGGATTGATCATATGAGTCAATCGAGACCAGTGGATTACAAAAGGGTGGGTATGTGGGGTCGCGGGAAGGCCCAGTGATTGTCTATGACTTATACCTGGCCCCATACCAAGGAAGTGTGGACAAGCTCATGACTTGGTTGTGCAACAAGGATAAGATCTCTTATGGGTATAGAAACACACTTTTGTAGAGTGTATCAAATTGTGGCTTGTCACTCCCTGTTCCGGGTTTGGAACTGCGAACGCCGCTGGAAAGGAACTCCATGAAGTTCTAGACACCCGGTGAAGGCCGACTGACATAGTTCTTCTGAATAAAAGCAACCTTTTGAAGAAATGTTTACAAAAACTTGCATTGCCTACGGCTTTCTGGTCCATGGCTATAGCTAGTGCATTAAACACCTTTTTCCTATAATGAACTTGTTGAGTACGTTCGTACTCATCCCTCTTTAAATCCCCTGCTTAGATATGAAGGCATCGAAGGAGGATCTACAGTGCAACTCGAAGACTGAGGAGTCAAAAACTACTTCAAGAAACATGATCCTTCTAGAGGAGTCAAATACCACATCCACCATGGAGAAACCTAGATTACCAGTAGAAGGGAACTAGCTCCCTAATCCTAGCTCCTAATTAGTTAGAATCCAGTCATAGTCTCTATAGCCAGTCAAATCCTCGTTAGGTAGATCTAGTAATAAGTTTAGTCCACGAGTTGTTCTTCTGGAGTTATTTACAGTTTTACCTCATTGTAATTAGGAGGATGTGTTGATCTTCTGTAAAGAGTCGGTGTTGTAATTCTATAGAAATACCTTGGACCCGCATATATTTCTGTTGTACCACTTTGAGGGATGTAATACTAGTGGAACGGTGTTTCATTGGTGTTATGTTAACGACTTACATACTACACCATGCAGTGATATGCTGGGTCACCACATTCTTCTCCAAGCCAATACCACGAAGGACAAAGGTCTTTCCCTTATGGCTAGCCTTTTCTCCACTCCGGAGATAGCAAGCTCCACAGCCACTTCACAAGCTCCACGAAGGAGAAGCCCGGACCTCTTCACAATCTTCCACGAAGAGGTCAACGGAGCACCAACCTCCAAGCTATCTAGGAGGTCACCCCTCCAAAAGTAACAAGCTCACGGTCTCTCACTTGAACTAATTGTATTAAATCGCTCAACAATATGCAAAGATGCAAAGCAAGAACACCAAGAAAAGTGCTCAAATTGTTCTCTCTCAAATCCCACCAAAGCAACAAATGCTATGGATGAACTAGAGAGGAAGAACAAGGGTGTAAATCAACAAATGACTCCAAGATCTAGATCCCAAAGAGTCCCCCTCATGTAGAGGAGGAATTGTTTGGTGGAGGTTGCAGATCTAGATCTCCTCTTTCAAATCCCTCAAGAATATGCAAGAATCATGGGAGGAATGAGAGGGGAAGCAAGCTCAAGAAGGTCAAGGATGGTGGTCAAAACGCGTCCAAGAACTCCTAGAACAATGGGGAAGAAGCCTCCCTCAAAATATGACCGTTTGGGGCAAAAATCGATCCACCCGGCACTTAGCCCGACAGGACCGGGTGCTGCTGCCGACCTACCCGGCAGCAGCACTCGGCCTGCCGACCTAAACGCCAAAATGCGATAACTTTTGCATCCGGACTCCGATTTCGATGATCTTGGGCTCGTTGGAATCATGGCAACGAGCTCTAAAATATTACGCATAGAAAAATCATAGTCCAACCATTGAGAAAAAACAACAATATGAAAGGTTCGGCCTATCTATAAAAATCAAACCGGTAAAAACTCCAAACTTGAAAACGCAATAGAAGATGCATACGAATTCCGTTTTAGATGAACTTGGACTTGTTATGAAACTAGAAAAAATCTCAAGAACCTCAAATAAATAAAAACCAAGAAGCAACAAGAATATAGGGATGCAAAGTATGCATAGGATTGAGCTCCTAAGATGATACGATCAAGTTATACAACCGAAAGCCCCTCTTGATAGTACGACTATCTATCCTATAACCCGGTCTCCCGGCCAACAGCCTCTTTGAGACCGGTAAAAGGAAAATCTAGCAAGGTCATACCTTTGTCTTGCGCATCCCACTTGATCTTGATGATGACACTTCATGCTTCATTCAAGGCGGAATGCCCACTTGATCATTGTTGCTTCGTGAAGACTCATGATTGCTCCCCAATACACCACTATGGGAAAGCTTCATTTGAAGCACATCTTTACAAGTCCATTATCACCAAATGGACGGCAAGATTCAAGCATGATATCTTCGATATGCTCATCTTCAACTTGCCCTTGACAACCTTGATGACATCCAAGCTTGATGCCATCCTCTCATGGGCTATATGAGATCATACTCTTGATGCATTCCCATGGAAAGATACCTAACCCACATAGACAACACAAATGCACATATACAGTGGGTTAGCTCATGAAGCATAATTGACAAGGCTTACCGCCTACAAGCTAGATCACATGCTCCAAAGTGGTACTATATTTATGCTTCATGTGTTGACCAACATGAATACAATATCCACTCTTAGTCTTGGTCAACCTTGTATCTCTTCATCTCTATCATAATATCTTGATCATTCATTGCTTAACACATAAGCTAGAGCATGGCTAACTTGAATTCCACACAAGAACTCCATATTCATTTCTTCTTCTTGATTGTATCATATTCTTCTCTACAAATCGATGGTCTTGATGCCAATACCAAAGGTATAACATTATATTCATGGCATCCACGCTTGAATCCAATATATGGACTTCAAGAAATACCTATGGAATATTCCTTCATATAAACACAATGAAAACATTAGTCCATAAATGGTTGTCATTAATTGCCAAAAACACACTTAGGGGCAATGTACCCTTACAACAACTCACTTCCAACAGATACTATATATACTCCTTGCTTTAAGTTCATCCCATGACCACTTCTTTAGATGTTGAAAGTTTAATCGGTGATCTTGTTGCAATAATATTTAAATTTTAAAAGTACACAAATATACTTTTTTTGGTACAATAGGTAGTGAACTTAAGAATGGAACTGACATCTACGAAAGCATGTTGTTTTGATGGATATACCAGCCTATTAATCTATATAGGATTCTAAAAACTTATTATGTATAGAATCCCAAGGTAATATAGTATATATGTGTATGCGTCATTTTTGTGTCATGTTTATGGCACACATATTTCTACAAGAAGATCTATGGATTTAGTCTAGCAGATGGTTATGCCTACATTTTGGATTTTAGTCTAGAGACTGTTTGCACACACATTGATCTTGGATGTCATTGAGCGAGGCTATAGAGCCATCATAGGTGTGGTTCGACCTGGCCCTGGTAGATGCGATTGTGCACATATTTCCTATGGACATCACCGAGCTAGGCGAACTAGCACTCGTAGGTGTGTGAAAGGATATGAATGTGGCCTAGAGGAGGGCGAATAGTGTTGTAAATATGCCCAAGAGGCAATACTTTTTTGTTTTCTATGCTGAGAACCCCATCAAATACGGGGTTTAAAACTTTTACGATAATGGCTTGAATAAATGAGAAATAAAACCAGTGTTTAATTTGTCAAACAGAAAACCTATATAACTAGAGTTCACCTATGTGCACCAAAAACTTATGCTAAGAAAGAAGACAAGTATGTGATAGCAAGATATATAACTTCAAGCACGAAATCTATCACAAAGTTAAATGCACAAGTAAATTAAGACCTCGGGTATCAAAATACCAAGGCATGCAGAGACGATGATATATCTCATAGTTCACATTCTTGCGAGTGCTACTCTCCATTGGAGCGTGTGGAGGCCAAAGCACCCCCAAACGCCACGAGGGTCTCACTGTATTCTCCTCGAGCCTTCCCACCAAAAGGAAAGTTCTCGATCCACAAGCCTAGGGAAATCTCCACGAATTAATTTGAGGTTCCCAAGATATATCTACAAATGCGTCATGGTTCAGGAATATCCACAACTTAATCTGAGGCCCCATGAAGACCACTAAGCCACAAAGTCATATAGGGTGCAAAGACCCAAGAAGAACAAGCTCCGGGTACAAGCATCCAAAGAAATTGACTCATGAACTTTTACCTCCACGTATCAATGCGGAGAACTCAAACCTATGAACCAAATGCAATAGCAAGAACATAAGATATTCTCAAATACTTCACTCTCAAATTCCAATAAAGCTACAAAACATATTGGAGCAATAAGAGAGTAATAACAAAGAGGATAACACCAAAATTTTCCAATATCTAGATCCAAAGGATTCCCTCACAAAGAGGGGATTTTGATTGGTTGAAATGTGATCTAGATCTCCTCTATCTTTTCTCAAATATATGTCAGAATCATTTTAGAGGAAGAGAGATAGCAAGCTCAAAAATCTTAACAATGGTCGAGAGCCAAAGAGGGGAGAGGAGAGCCAAAGAGAGAGAGAGCGACAGGAAGAAGAAGGCTTTTGATACATGTTCGGTTTTATGCCCCTTGGGATGGGCACGCATGGACCATTAGTACCGCCATAGGGAGGCGAAAGTACCACCCGCGGGGCGCGACAGCTAACAACCACGAGAGACAGTGAGTTGGCCAGACACTACTGGCTTGGCACAAGCGTAACATCGGTCATGGTCGTGCGGGGCACCGAGGGCTTCTAGGAGCAGGCAAGGCAAAGACCGGCACCGGCCCGGCATCTGCGCGGTATTACCGACCCAACCAAGGCTGTAATGTTGGATTGCCACAAGCTTGCTCCCCTTTATTCAAAAAAATAAAGGGAAAACCAGAAACACAATAACTTGAATTAGGAAAATCCGAATTGGGTGAAACCAATTTGCTAGAAAATATTAGGATCATGTAGGGTAGATGTTTCCACGAATTTAGAGGTGAAACCTCTCAACACGAAGAACCAGTAAAAACTCCAATATCAAAAACTCAAAATCTATTTTCGATGAACTAGAGCTTGTCATGAGAATAACCACAAGCTCTAAATAACAACCAACAAATATGATCCAATCATGAAGGGTTTGAGCTCTCTCCCAATGATTGATATATCAAGTTACTTATTCAAGAGCCCTCTTGATAGTATGGCTACCGATTCTAAAACCCAGTCTTCCAACAACAACAATAGACAGAAAGCCTATCAAGAATAAACCTTAACCTTGCGCATTCCACCTGAGCTAGGTGATGATGATCTTTATCGCACCAAGATGGAACACCTTTCTTGATTGTGCTTGGTTGGTAATGTCTTGCGGATTTCTCGGCCATACTCTGCTATGGGAGAGCCTCTTTTTCCAAATATCTTCGCATATCCATGATCAACATATGTATTTCAAGATTCAAGCATATATGATATCTTCGAGATGGCTCATCTTGAACTTGCACAACATTTTTTTTGTTTCTTCATTATGTTGATGTCTTGAAGGTGCACATGAGTTATCACTCCATCTTCTTCTTCAAGACATACTTGTCACTTGATCTTCTTTATTTTATTATTATTGCAACCTTGATGCCAACATATGGTTCAATCATTGCCTATAGACAAAACCTACATTTATAACTCAAGCCAAACATTGGTACATATAAATTGTCATCAATTACCAAAATCACACGTGGGGGATCGATCACTTTCAGTGTGGTTGTGCACTTGTCGACATCGCTAAGCCCACCAAGTTTGCACTCATTGTTGTCGTTGATGATCCCAACAACTAACAAATTCTCATTCTTGCCATCGTCCTCATTGCCCGACATTGTGCACTTGCATCCTATGGACGCCGCGTAAGATCTATTCTGAGCCACCAAATGAAGCAGTAAGAAAAATATTGATTCAAATGAAGAGAATAAATATATGAATTTCCTAAAAAAGTGAATAAATATATACTCCGGAAAAGGTATATGCAATATGCCGACTGAAATCAATATAATAAATGAGAATATTTTGTTTATAATGATCATAATTGAGTTGAATGAATAAATTATTTTTGGCATAATTTATTGTTCCTATTTATAGTCCCAACGACGATAATTTCCAAAGATTAAAATACATTAATTTTTAGATTTGTGAATATAATGGAAACTAATTTCGATTGTATGATCATAAGGGCTGATTACCAAGGATATATTAACATGCCTAAAACAGGCAAACTTTTTGATTTGTGAAAACAGTGGCAACTAATTTCTGTTTTATGATGTAGATAAAAATCATCCTCCACTTGTCTATTCTTAGCTATCTCAATCCCTTGTAATAACTTTAATGTAATTATACCCATAATCTTTACATTTACTCTGTTGATTTGGTTCAATAGGTATGTACGGCCAATACATATTGTCTAGTAGCTGTATTCTGATGAATGAGACACTAATACTCGTACAGCATTAACAAGTCACATTATTACTTTGGCATATAAATACAAGATTTAGCCCGACCCTCGTCTTCACAAAACACAAGAAAGTCTAGCTAGGAACCATGTCAGGCTGGGCTTGCAGCTCCCTTGGTGGCCAATGCTGTAAGTTCTCGTGTTCATGCTTACTAGCTTCAACGTCTGGTTAATGCTTGTTCACTGCTAGTAATTTTGTATTATACGACTGTATTGTTGTTATATTTCAGATGTTAAGGTATACTATTATTTAACTGTTAATATGTATGCACGAGTTTTCTCATGCTGATTTTACATTTACTCCTAAAACAGATGGCAAGTTGATGTGGCCAGAGTTACTGGGCAGGAAGGGCAAGGAAGCAAAAGATGTGATTGAGAAAGAGAGAGCCGACACCACTGTTTTTTGTGTGCCCCGAGATGCCATTGTCACTGATGATTACTGCTGTAATCGTGTTAGGATCTATGTGGATGGCAACGCCAACGGCGACTGTGGAAACGCCAAGGTGATCGCGGTTCCAAAAGTTGGGTGATCCATGGACATGCATGATATAGGATATTATATTGGAGGATGCATCAACTGATCATTAGCGCGGGAGGTTTGATGTTTTGAGACACACAAATAATGGCCATAATATTAATAAAGCATTCTCTCTTTTCCTACGGAGTATTTACTTTTTGTTATGAGACAAAAATAATAATGGCGTGCTACGGCTTCCACGTTGCCGAGACCACTGCCGGTTCCCTTTCGTCTTCCTTCGATCGATTCACAGCGAAACCAGCACCAATCGTTGCTTCGTCATAGGTGTGCGGCAGCAGTGCTTATGGAGCTGCGTGCTGCGTGATGCTGCGCCTCGGCTCATCGTATCAACGCATATCTGCGCCACGGTGATCCCCGTTGGCGTCACGGCGGTGGCGGGCGAGAATGGTCTGATGGATGATTTCTGGCTCGATCGATCGCTGGTCAATTCCTACTCCCGATGCCATGATCGAGCATTCGAGCATTCGAGCTGCCCCGGCCCCCCCTCCGATGCCATGATCGAGCATTCGAGCTGCCCCGGCCGGCCCCCTCCGGTGCCGAAAGCCTGAGACCCAACAAGAACGAGGAGGTGGCGCCAAATGCTACATGTTCGCTCAGCTGTGTTTTTTGTTTTCAAGTGCATATCATTTATGAAACTGCTTTTGGTTATTATTCAGTTTTGCAGACGGTAGTCATATTCATGGCTACTGAGTGGTGCAGCTTGCCATGATACCCAGCACAACAGCCCAGGTGGGCGTCTTCATCATTTTCATGGCTGCCAGATCATGTGTACTGTGCGGAATGCGGAGCCACTCTCAATGGCGGTTTGTAGTTGACGAAGTCTAGAAAGATCGTGTTGTATTCTCTACCTTTATAGAGAGTGGTTTAATTATACAAATAAAATTACTTGCATGTGAGTAAGAAAATGTTCTCCAACTATTTAGGTATCTCATTACTGTTATCATCACAAGATAGCACTACATATCATGACATATTCTCTACCCTTCTAGCAAGCGGTTTAATCCTTTCGCTAAAATGCATGCATGTTACTAAACAAATGTGCTACGATTATTTAGGTAAGAAAATTTCCTCGGAGGCTTAGTAACATGTACTTTTAAATCTTGGAGGCTTGTCGATTCTAATTTGCAAACTTTCTTCTCTGATGGTACACTTAAGTTTTGTTATATTTGTTTATATATCATTTGAAAAAATCATACAAGTTGGAACATTCTCAAGCCATTTAACATTTCCTCGCAGATGAAAAATGAATCAAACGTGTCTTCATTTTGATCAGGGGGCTGTACGTTTAAAGACCTAACAGGCTGCTATTTGTACAGATCATCTGGAAGATAAATGACACATTGGTTGAAGTTGGTATGCCCGAACACTAATATATTTCTGCAGCTACTTGACATATTAGTTAGTGGGAACAAAACAATCTTGTGTATCACCAAGCAAATGCCAGAGTGTATAAGGTCTATGGAACAACTAAGTTGTCCATTCATGTCCCCGCATTACCGCAATGGTCCTTCTATGTATAACTGTTCCCGATGTTTAATTTTTGAATGTAGAAAATGTTGTAACCTGGATGCTCCTTCAGGAGATCTTGCTGGCATATTTTCAACATGGCTTGGGACCTTTCTCTGTGGGGTGCACATCTTTTCACTAATTTTGGATCACTGAGCGTGGCGCACCAGGAGCTGAGGTAACAAGATATTATTTGAGATAGTTAGATTGACAAACCGAGTCTGGTCTTTAATTAGCTTTATAAAGAAGAGCTCACTCCGAACAAAATTAATTATGTAAGGTAAAAAAATGAAGTATCAAGACTTAAATAAACGCCCCGCTCCAAAAGTACCGATAAATTACAAAAAATAAAAACATCTTGGATCTTGGTGGCTTTAGAAAGAAATTATAACCATCAAGTTTTGAGTAGCCTTTATTCTTTTGTGAATTTAATTACATTGCATATTTGTAGTTTTTTTTACTTTTTAAGTTCTCTGTACTATTATGGATGATTATCAATTGATCGGTGGCTTTTTAGGCAAAAAAATACATTGACTAACAGTACGAGTCGTGCGTTGCACGTGCAAACTTACTATGAGACAAAAATAATAATGGCGTGCTACGGCTTCCACGTTGCCGAGACCACTGCCGGTTCCCTTTCGTCTTCCTTCGATCGATTCACAGCGAAACCAGCACCAATCGTTGCTTCGTCATAGGTGTGCGGCAGCAGTGCTTATGGAGCTGCGTGCTGCGTGATGCTGCGCCTCGGCTCATCGTATCAACGCATATCTGCGCCACGGTGATCCCCGTTGGCGTCACGGCGGTGGCGGGCGAGAATGGTCTGATGGATGATTTCTGGCTCGATCGATCGCTGGTCAATTCCTACTCCCGATGCCATGATCGAGCATTCGAGCATTCGAGCTGCCCCGGCCCCCCCTCCGATGCCATGATCGAGCATTCGAGCTGCCCCGGCCGGCCCCCTCCGGTGCCGAAAGCCTGAGACCCAACAAGAACGAGGAGGTGGCGCCAAATGCTACATGTTCGCTCAGCTGTTCTAGGTGGAGCAGAAAAGTGCTCGATCATACCATGCCACACGTATGCTAACTCAACGAACCACAGTTAGTCACTGATTATGAGCAGGACATGAAGCAAGCCGCTGACTCCACTACTGGATCATGCATAGGTTGTCACAGCACGGCAGAACAATTCTACGAGAGCAGAGCAGAGTAGTGTTCCTGCCTAGATCAGAAATACTGTACATTCTACTAAACTCTCGTCAACCTCAGGAAGACCGGCCGACAATGGAAATCGACGTATGTCATCAGTAAGATCCTCAGGCTTTTGACACCAGCTAGCCAACCATGCACCTAACACTTGTCGAGAATTTATGGCACTCTTCCTCATAAAATCCACCAAGCCTAGTACAATAACTTAATTATTTGACCTCAGATTTGGACGGCGGGATCTGCTCCCAGAGGAGGATGGATCATCAGTGATGATCACATGCTATGAGGTGTGCGTGATCCAGGATGTGGGAAAGACCAGGGGTAATTCTCTAATGCCCTGAAACTATGAAAAAGCATTACCTTCTAACCCCCTCCCAATGAAGTATTATATTAGCCAAAGAACGATAAAAATGCATAAATGGTGTTTTGATGTGAAAGAACTTCAATGTTTACCGAAATGACAATAAGATGCGGTCGCATAATCGCATAACGAAGACACATATTTTGTACCTAAATAGTGAAGCTTTGCCAATTTGCTCATCAATCATAGTAGGAGAGAAGATGAACCTACAAAGACAAGAACAAATAATCAAAAATATTATAGATGAATACATGAACCTACAATTTGTACCTGCATGCTATGTTCGCTCTTCTTGTCACTCATGCTTTGGCGACGTTGAGTAGGGACACATGCCCGCCCACGCCGCACCAACTGACAGGCCGTACAGAGGCACTGCACGAGGAGACGGCCCAAGTAGTCTCCTCGTACCACACCTCATTCCCTCTATTCCACACCTCGCACGTTTCTTTCTCCAGTCTCAACCCGGCCTGTAGCGGCCGCTTTTCGTTTGGATTTTCTCGATATCGATTTCGGAAGCTTCTGGCTCATCGTCTGTGTCTTTGGGGCGGTTGTCTTTGGGGGAGTAGTGCTTATCTTAGCTTAGACTAGTCACAATGCATAGTATCATATAGAAGTATCATGCGTATGATACTACTACATGTTACTATGTCTACAATGCATGGTATCATGTATTAGTATCATATAATTTTTTTATATTAATTGATTTGTAGAATCTCAATGCAAATCTATGTACAAGATGTATTTGACATTAAATTTTCTAGTACTAAGTCATATGATACGGTATCTACCTAGTACCTCCATACCGGATTAATGGGCAATTACGAAACAAGTTTAACTATGAATTTGGTCAACAAAATATGAGATATATGCCACAAAAATTATACCGTTGGATTCGTATTCAAAAGATGTTTTCAATAATATAATTTTTGTGATATATTTCTTATATTTTATTGATCAAATTAGTAGTCAAACTTGTTTCTCGAAGTGCGTAATTGCTCATTAATCCGGTATGGAGGTAGTATGAAACTACAATCCTCTCTCTCATCTTTAATTACACTGCCACATCAGATTTTTGCATGCATGGCCATAATGTGATGATGACTATGTATGAGATGATCATTATTGTATTGTGGCAACCGGCAGGAGCCTTATGGTTGTCTTTAAATTTCATGTTGAGTAGTATTTCAAAGTAGTTGTAATAGTTGCTACTTGGAGGACAATCATGAAGACGGCGCCATTGATCTTGGTGCTTCGCCGACGATGATGGAGATCATGCCCGTTGATGATGAAGATCATGTCCGTGCTTTGGAGATGAAGATCAAAGGCGCAAAGACAAAAGGGCCATATCATATCACATATGAACTGCATGTGATGTTAATCCTTTATGCATCTTATTTTGCTTAGATCGCGACGGTAGCATTATAAGATGATCCCTCTCACTAAAATATCAAGATAATAAAGTGTTCATCCTTAATAGCACCGTTGCCAAGACTTGTCGTTTCGAAGCATCTCGTGATGATCGGGTGTGATAGACTCAACAAGTGCATACAACGGGTGCAAGCCAGTTTTGCACATGCGGATACTAAGGTGGCCTTGACGAGCCTAGCATGTACAGACATGGTCTCGGAACACGTGATACCGAAAGGTAGAGCATGAATCATATGATTGATATGATGAACACTTTGAATGTTCGCCATTGAAATTACATCTTGTCTCGTGATGATCGGACTTGGTGTGGTGGATTTGGTTCGTGTGATCACTAAGACAATGCTAGGGATATTGTTTTGAGTGGGAGTTCACCTAGTTTTTAATTATGTTGAATTAAAATTTGAACTCAATTTGTCATAAACATTAGTCTAAACTATTGCAAATATATGTTGTAGATATGGCGTCCCCAATCAATTTTAACCAGTTCCTAGAGAAAGAAAAGCTTAAGAGCAACGGTAGCAACTTCACCGACTGGTTCCGTTGTAGCACCCTACCTTTTAATAAAGGCAAGATACCTGTGTATCGTGCTATTCCCGGGATCACTGATAGCACACACATTACAAAATATAGTAATCATTGCAATAGTATCAAATTACTACATCGTTGATCCAGAGGGTACAATAAAACCTTACAAATTGCATAGTCACATGGACTAGCTCAGAATAAACACAGCGGAAAGTAAATCAGCAATGAGCCTTCATCATCTTCATGTGCCACAGGCAGTCATGTTGGAATGTAGACTCGAGATCCTACCACGTACTTCTCCTCAGAAAATCCTGCACGCTTGAATATGCAGCCCCACGAATGGAGGTCAGTACAATGATGTACTGGCAAATGACACTTCTATGGTGGCAGTTTTGGGCATGACTATCTACATGATATTTGGCAAGTGGAGTCTTGGGCTAATTTGCATAAAGCCAATTTTATCCTATATTTTATTTAAAACAAAACATTTTGAAATCCTTTAAATGACATTATGAAATCACACCATGGATAAATCCTCCATGGGTTTTAGAATAATCACATGGTTACATCTCCCATGAGTTTTTCAAGGTTGATCAAATTTTAAATACATTCAGAAAAGGTGATGAGATTCCTCCGTACATTCCCTGCCTAGGAGCTCAAATTGTCCATAACCGGGGACACGGCTAAGATCTTAGGTTTAACTCTCGAGAGGTTGCGCTCTTTACCCACAATTCGCAACCAAGCCTTTTTGCCAAAATTCTTCATCTTCATTAAGGCCAGAACAAGGTCACCACGAAGCTTTTCTTTAGTAGCCCCTCTACCTACCAGATCCGCCCGTACCGTGAAACTCCACCCACTGGCGGTACCCTAGGCGAGGTTTCCCACTAAGTACTTAGCTAAGACAGAGCCCATAATGTATTGTGGTTGCACTGGAAGCCATCTAAAACAAGGACGGCATAATAATCTCTTTAATCCTGGGTGGCAACCACTATTCAACCGCGCACTCTCAGGCACCCACCCGTCCACTGGTCCATCCCCAGGGATCGGAGCCCTGAGCAGCCGCCCACCACTCAAACAATCCACCAAGGTGATTCATTAAGGGTTGTTAATTTTCACTTTTCAAACCATCACAATCGAAACAATGAAACATCATTTGGCATTTGATGTTGCGAGCAAAAATAAAGTATCCTATTAATAGGTTCAGGAGTAGCTACACACTACTAGGGTTTGCTAAGCATAGCATAATACTTTTCTTTTGAAACCAAAATCCTACCATGCATACTAGTTTCAAAACACTAATGCATAATTAAAACAGTAGGATTTGAATGTCACTTGCCTTTTTGGTAGTCGAAGCGCGTTCACATCTCTTAATCAAAATACGTGCCTCTCCGTAAAACTATAACATAGAATATAGCACAACATAAACACACCATTCAACAACAACATCAAAATCAAACAAGACAACAATCGGAAATCGTTCTATGGTACTATAATCTAAGATATAATTGAATAATATTTATGCTTTTACAAAAGCATGAAAAGAATTCGGAACGGCTTATGTGAATTGAGTCACATAGGTGACAAATCACATAGGTGACAAATAGTGCAACACAAATACTATTGAATAAGTGTGACAACAATTACTCAAAACGGTATAAATTACACATAGGCTTGGGTATGGAGTTGTGACATATTGAATTACTCAAATAACTCATTATTTTATAAATCATTATTTTATATTATTTTATTACAACTATGCCATTATGGCTATATGAGAATAGTTTTGACAAATGCATACCAAACAAGTTTATAAAAAATTGTAAAAAAACAAAATAGTGTTTAGGACACTAAGTGACCTGTTTAATATCCATTTTGGAAAATAAAATAATCATTTTATAAACTTGGCCTATATGGCTACTTGGGCATCTCTTTGCAACTAGAGTTTTCTCGGTTTTGTTTTTCTCAAATAAAAAATATTAAAGCTTTGAAAATCTTGAAACCAAAAATAGGTTTGATTTTTAAAAATACTTTGAAACCAAAAGTCTTTGAAAACCTCATCTTTGGAAATTACTTTTAATTAACCTCAAAAAGTTTTAATTCTTTGTGGATTTTCAATCAAGTTCAAACAATCAAACATTAAATTCATTTTTATTTTACATTTCAAAATTTAGGAAATTTCGGGATGTGACAGACTACCACCCTTAAAAGAAATCTCGTCCTCGAGATTTGAGAAAGGCTAGAGAGAAAGGGTTTTGAGCTCAGGTCTTCTAATAGGTTCATACTCACTATTTGCTTCTTTTTCGAACATCTCCGAGGAGATTTCGGAAGTTAACTTTGGGCTTTGAAAAATTTGACACCAAATCGTATGCGGTCATACCATCAACTATATCCATTCATATGAGGGTACTCATCCCATGGATATTATCCTAAGTATACTTATGGGGAACTCCTTGTGATACCTTCTCCAATACCACCTCATGCGGCATCTCGTGTAAATCCATAATCGAAGGGTACGGCTTATACCACCCTTAAAAGAAATTTTTGTAGGTAGTCTTAGGTCTTGGGTTTAGGCTAAGCTCTTCTTGATATGACTTGTCATTGGGTCGTCCATTGAAAAACATCTATGGCTGATGGCTTATGAGTTAAAATCCAATAGGCGAATGTTTATTCACATATAGTGAACAACATATCTCTCCAAAGTGACTTGAGTAGGTTTCCTTCATGGTAGGGCTTCTAATCCAAACGGTTGGTCGAACTAATTTTGATACTTATGGGTCACTCCTTGGGTCAATAAGGAGATCAAGATGTGTAAACCTCATGACATCTTTCATCTTTTGGTTCTTGGTGTCTTCGACAGCTTTCCACCACTATTCATCTAGTGGTTAGATCTTCAAACTAAACGTAGTCCTACGCTTGGCAGCACTTGCCTACTATAAGGGTATAATATTTCTCCACCCTAAGGTTCAGGTTTATCGGCGTCATCTCTTTCGTGGGTATGTCTCTCTAGATTCGCAAAGTCAATATTACGAAAGCGAATAATAAGAGTAGTAGGAATGGTGATCAATCCATCATGCACCCAAATCATTACTCCGTATTTGATTTATTGAATCTCGTATACTAACTCTTGGTCAACCTCACAAATTTGATGAACAAAAATTCCATGGAGAGTTGAATCAATGTTTCAATCCCCATTATTGATTTGTTTTGAAAACATTTTTATTGATCCCTAACTAGGGTTTTGCGTATCTCACAAACTATACTTCTTCATCCTGATAGGAAACAACAAGGTTGGGTTCACTAAAGTTGTCTTCATGGCGAGTCGCCGAGAAAACATTCTGGGTTGGGTATAGATGAGAATAGATAGAAAGATTCCAAAGAAGATTCCTACCCAAACACATCAGATCAATGCAAAACATCTTACAAAATATATCTAACAAGCATCAAGCAATATGTTTTCAAACACAAACAAGCTAGTATGGTCATACCTCAATTTGGTAAGATCAATACTTTCTAATGCTAGCGTATGTTGTTTCAATAAAAAGAGAGCTAATGGTGGTCTGGTCTATTTCTGCTTTGGATGTTTCAAGTTTCTATTCTACTCCTTCGGTGTATCTTCGTCTGTTGTGCAGTCTGCATTGAAGTCTTCCTTCAAGTTCTTCATTGGTCTTCTATGAAAACACTTCTTGCAGAGTCGAAGAATATCTCATGAAGCATCAGTCCCTCACTTCGGGCACAAGGTCATCGTCGGTCCTTGTTGATAGTTTTGATAAGGTGGTCATCTAAAGTGAGAGAAAAAACAATTTTGAAGATGGAATAGATGAGAATACAATAAGTTTCACAAATCAAACATCCTTTTTTTTTGAAATAGGATTAGACAAAATTTTCATCTTAGGGTCTTCCTATTTCTAATCCAAACCTAGGGTCTCGATCCTACAGGCAAAACTATGCTCTGATACCATTCTGTAGCACCCTACCTTTTAATAAAGGCAAGATACCTGTGTATCGTGCTATTCCCGGGATCACTGATAGCACACACATTACAAAATATAGTAATCATTGCAATAGTATCAAATTACTACATCGTTGATCCGGAGGGTACAATAAAACCTTACAAATTGCATAGTCACATGGACTAGCTCGGAATAAACACAGCGGAAAGTAAATCAGCAATGAGCCTTCATCATCTTCATGTGCCACAGTGCAGATCATGTTGGAATGTAGACTCGAGATCCTACCACGTACTTCTCCTCAGAAAATCCTGCACGTTTGAATATGCAGCCCCACGAATGGAGGTCAGTACAATGATGTACTGGCAAATGACACTTCTATGGTGGCAGTTTTGGGCATGACTATCTACATGATATTTGGCAAGTGGAGTCTTGGGCTAATTTGCATAAAGCCAATTTTATCCTATATTTTATTTAAAACAAAACATTTTGAAATCCTTTAAATGACATTATGAAATCACACCATGGATAAATCCTCCATGGGTTTTAGAATAATCACATGGTTACATCTCCCATGAGTTTTTCAAGGTTGATCAAATTTTAAATACATTCAGAAAAGGTGATGAGATTCCTCCGTACATTCCCTGCCTAGGAGCTCAAATTGTCCATAACCGGGGACACGGCTAAGATCTTAGGTTTAACTCTCGAGAGGTTGCGCTCTTTACCCACAATTCGCAACCAAGCCTTTTTGCCAAAATTCTTCATCTTCATTAAGGCCAGAATAAGGTCACCACGAAGCTTTTCTTTAGTAGCCCCTCTACCTACCAGATCCGCCCGTACCGTGAAACTCCACCCACTGGTGGTACCCTAGGCGAGGTTTCCCACTAAGTACTTAGCTAAGACAGAGCCCATAATGTATTGTGGTTGCACTGGAAGCCATCTAAAACAAGGACGACATAATAATCTCTTTAATCCTGGGTGGCAACCACTATTCAACCGCGCACTCTCAGGCACCCACCCGTCCACTGGTCCATCCCCAGGGATCGGATCCCTGAGCAGCCGCCCACCACTCAAACAATCCACCAAGGTGATTCATTAAGGGTTGTTAATTTTCACTTTTCAAACCATCACAATCGAAACAATGAAACATCATTTGGCATTTGATGTTGCAGAGCAAAAATAAAGTATCCTATTAATAGGTTCAGGAGTAGCTACACACTACTAGGGTTTGCTAAGCATAGCATAATACTTTTCTTTTGAAACCAAAATCCTACCATGCATACTAGTTTCAAAACACTAATGCATAATTAAAACAGTAGGATTTGAATGTCACTTGCCTTTTGGTAGTTGAAGCGCGTTCACATCTCTTAATCAAAATACGTGCCTCTCCGTAAAACTATAACATAGAATATAGCACAACATAAACACACCATTCAACAACAACATCAAAATCAAACAAGACAACAATCGCAAAATCGTTCTATGGTACTATAATCTAAGATATAATTGAATAATATTTATGCTTTTACAAAAGCATGAAAAGAATTCGGAACGGCTTATGTGAATTGAGTCACATAGGTGACAAATCACATAGGTGACAAATAGTGCAACACAAATACTATTGAATAAGTGTGACAACAATTACTCAAAACGGTATAAATTACACATAGGCTTGGGTATGGAGTTGTGACATATTGAATTACTCAAATAACTCATTATTTTATAAATCATTATTTTATATTATTTTATTACAACTATGCCATTATGGCTATATGAGAATAGTTTTGACAAATGCATACCAAACAAGTTTATAAAAAATTGTAAAAAAAAACAAAATAGTGTTTAGGACACTAAGTGACCTGTTTAATATCCATTTTGGAAAATAAAATAATCATTTTATAAACTTGGCCTATATGGCTACTTGGGCATCTCTTTGCAACTAGAGTTTTCTCGGTTTTGTTTTTCTCAAATAAAAAATATTAAAGCTTTGAAAATCTTGAAACCAAAAATAGGTTTGATTTTTAAAAATACTTTGAAACCAAAAGTCTTTGAAAACCTCATCTTTGGAAATTACTTTTAATTAACCTCAAAAAGTTTTAATTCTTTGTGGATTTTCAATCAAGTTCAAACAATCAAACATTAAATTCATTTTTATTTTACATTTCAAAATTTAGGAAATTTCGGGATGTGACATCCGTCATGTGAGGATCTTCCTCAATGGCGGAAATCTGCAATATGTGCTTGATGCACCGCTAGGTGACCCTCCTGCAGAAACTGAAACCGATGAAGTAAAGAATGTTTACGCGACTCGGAAAACTCGGTACTCTCAAGTTCAGTGTGCCATCATGTGCAGTATGGAAGCCGATCTTCAAAAACGTTTTGAGCACCACGATCCACATGAGTTAATCAATGAGTTGAAAACTATCTTTGAAACTCATGCGGCCGTGGAATGCTATGAAGCATCGAAACACTTCTTCAGTTGCATGATGGAAGAAGGCAGCTCCGTTAGTGAGCACATGCTCGCCATGACCGGGCATGCGAAGAAACTCGGTGATTTGGGAATAGTGATTCCTAACCGATCGGGGATTAATCGTGTCCTTCAATCACTGCCACCTAGTTACAAGAACTTTGTGATGAACTACAATATGCAGAACATGAATAAAGAGTTACCTGAACTCTTCTCCATGCTGAAATCTGCTGAGATTGAGATCAAGAAGAGAGTGCATTTGCTACCCGCATGGGTAGCTACACACCCATGGTGAATACCAATATGCAAGCCGTATTAACTTGTTTTAGCTCAGTTTCCTAGTAGAACATGGAATTCTAGTGTACAAAAGTGGTTTCCGAATTTTGATACGAATATTTTTTGATCAAAGTCAACTCACCAATGTATTTTGCGTTGACTTTATGAATACAGAGTTGACTTTGACAAAAAAAAGTTCAAATCAAAATTCGGAAACCACTTTTGTACACCAGAATTTCACGTTCTACTAGGAAACCGAGCTAAAACAAGTTAATATGGCTTGCATATTGGTATTCACCATGGGTGTGTAGCTACCCATGCGGGTAGCAGGCTTCATCCCGATCAAGAAAGAGCACCAAGTGTTGATGGTCAACAAGACCACCAGTTTCAAGAAACAGGGCAAGTCTAAGGGAAAATTCAAGAAGGGTGGCAAGAAAGCTGCCACGCCTCCTCTGAAACCTAAGACTGGCCCTAAGCCTGATGCTGAGTGTTATTACCGCAAGGAGAAGGGACACCGGAAGCGTAATTGCTCCAAGTATTTGGCAGATCCGAAGAGCGGCCTTGTCAAGAAGAAGAAAGAAGGTATATCCGATATACATGTTATAGATGTTTATCTTACTCGGTTCTCGCACTAGTACCTGGGTATTTGATACTGGTTCGGTTGCTCATATTTGTAACTCGAAACAGGAACTAAAGAATAAACGAAGACTACTAAAGGATGATGTGACGATGCGCGTTGGAAATGGATCCAAAGTCGATGTGATCGCTGTCGGCACACTTCCTCTACATCTACCTTCGGGATTAGTTTTAAGCCTCAATAATTGTTATTTTATACCCGCGTTGAGCATGAACATTATATCTGGATCTTGTTTAATGCAAGACGGTTATTCATTCAAGTCTGAGAATAATGGTTGTTCTATTTTTATGAATAATATCTTTTATGGTCGAGCACCTGAAAAGAATGGCTTATTTCTATTAGATCTCGATAGTAGTGATACATATATACATAACATTGATGCTAAGCGAATTAAATTAAATGATAATTCTACTTATATGTGGCACTGTCTGACAAGGTATTAACTTGTCAATGCCTATGGATTGTAGGCTAGGGTTTAGTTGGAAGTAGAGGGCAAGTAGATCTCGAAGGTTTCAGCCGAAAAGTACTCGACGATTATGAAAACTAGGGTTTGTAGACAATGATTCGATGATCTCTGCGTCCCTCGACTCCCCCTTATATAGGAGGCGGAGCCGAGGGATTCGTGCTGTACAAGTTACAAAGTCCGGGAAGGTTTCAAACTCATCCCGTAAGATTACAAATAAGATTTTCTATTACAACTCTAACTTTCCTTAATAATATCTTGGACTTCCGAATCTCCTTATTCTTCGAGTAGTGGGCCTTCAATAAACCCCGGGTACTATCTTTGGCAAGCCCATTAGGGATGCCTATGTCAGTAGCCCCCGAGATTTTGCTTGAATCGTAGAGTCAGGGAAAATCTCCACTGTTTATTTTTACTCGACAACTTAAACTTTTCTATATTTCTTCATATAAATTTCTATATTGTACAGGGATAATGGTAGTTGGGGCTAGTTCATCTGACGGATCAGGTACTAGTTAACTGCTCTAGTGGCAATCCGCAAAAACCTACTTCAAAATCACGTCCCTGGACATGATTTCGGGATACTGGTGTAAACTTCGACAGGTGCCGCTTAAGGTCTTACCATTCCGTCGAGTCCCAGTCATATTTATCGGGTACCTAACGCGTCCGTTAGGATTTTTCTTCGTATCTGTTGATACGGATAAAAGTAGCAAACCAACGTCAGAGACGGCGCCACGCCTCACAGAATTGATCTGGGGTCTTACCTTCGCAAAGTTTTGCGGCATTCAGAAATTGATCGCAACTTCGGCGTTCTGAGAATATATCGTCGAGTGCTTATTCGGCTGATGGAATGGCACACTTTATCGAGTCACGGATGACTTATATTGCGCTCCCGATGGGAGTATATGCAGAGTTATTTATAACTCGAAGTATACTCTCTTGCTGTTCTATGTTTCTTCTTTTTATTCTGACTTCTTTTCTTTTTTATAATTTTATCGGGCACGCGAACATCGTTCCCGATCGGAGTAGCCCCCGAGGCTACAGCCAAGGACTTGTGCTTGGTTGTAGGCTCCACACTATATGCCGCTATATTTTCTTTCTCTCCCAAAATTTTATAATGTCTCGGGTGCGCGAACAGCGCTCCCGATGGGAGTAGCCCCCGAGGCTATGAACAAATATTTGTATTTGATCATAGGCTCACACCAGTTCTATCTTGTCTTTATTGAACTCTTCATTTTTCCAAAGTAGCCCCCGAGCATTTGTTCAAAAACTTGTATTTGATCAAAAGCTCTCGAATACTTTTTCATGTCTTTTTTTAATTCAGCTGTTAAGCCGAATTTTTCTCCTGCCAAGGTGACGTTATTGCTGACGATAGCCACGATTGCTAATCAAAAATTTGCGACAAGTCTTTTCTCGCTGCCATGCGGGCCCAATTGATCCACCATCTTGACACGTCGTGCAAGTGGGGGACACACGTCCTCCGCTTTTTCTGGCGTACGTACCGTAACTTCTCCATTATTAAGTTACTTTTTACCCCTGTTGCCACGTGGCTATCATCTGTCACACATTTTCCTTATCCAACGGTCCGTCGTTTCACCGCACCCCTATATAAGATCATCTTCTTCCTCCTCGGACACTTCCGCTCACGCCGTCCTCCTTCTCTCATCTGCGAATTCCCTCCTGCGATCCACAAGCTCTTAAGCTCCGCGCCTCCACACTGCAAATCCTGCGCCATTGTTGATGCCGCCGCGCCGGTTGACGAGGCACAGCACACCGGAATCCTCCATGGCCGCTGCGGATCTTGGGGCGGCGGAGTGGGAAAGGTCGAAGATTTCCTCCCAAGACATCAACATGTTGAAGAAGCTGGGGATCAGCAAGAAATCCAAGGCGCTGTGCTTCCCCAGTGAAGAGAGCTACCCAACCCCTCCAATGGGGTACCGGGTATGTTTTGTCGATCACCTCATCCGCGGTCTGTCCGCCAACATTCATCCTTTTCTTCGTGGATTGCTCTTTGTCTACGGTTTGCAACTCCACCACCTCACGCCAAACTCCATTCTTCACATCTCCATTTTCGTCACACTTTGCGAGGCCTTCCTTGGCGTCCCGCCTAACTGGGCGCTATGGAAGCGCATTTTCTTCTGCCGCCGTAATGGCTCGCCCAATGTCGCCTATAATATAGGCGGCGTTGTAATTTCTGTTCGTCCCACTGTTGACTACTTCGACGTCAAGCTTCCTGACTCAGTTCAAGGATGGCGCAAGAAGTGGTTGTACATTCAGGAGGAAAACCATGGCTGTGCGGAGGACAACATTCCTCCTTTTGATGGCGCCGAGAAAATCTTTCGCCGCCGTTCTTGGGACGCGGAGGCCACCGAAGAAGAAAGGGCATCGACAGAAACTTTGATGACTCGAATCCGTGAGTTACAAAATACTCGCGGCCAAGAATTATCGGGTATCCAAATCACTGCATACTTTCTTAGTACTAGAGTACAGCCACTTCAAGCTCGCAAATATCCTCTCTGGAAATATGCTGGCGACGAGGACGTAGATCGGCTGTTGGTGAATTTGGAGGTCAAGGATTTAGAAAAACTTGTCCGAAAAATTTCATCTCTCAGCAAAAGAGATGTTGTCCCTTCTTCTTGCCGTGTGACGCCGTTCAGCGCCGCCAATCCACTTCCCAAGGTAATCTTTGTCTATTTGTCTTGTTATTGCTGTGCTATCTTTTTGTTACTTCTTTCCTGATATCTCTCCCTGCTTTATTTTGCATAGGATCATCCAAAACTTATCTCGCTTCCTCCTCTTCCTGAAGGTGGAGAAGTCGAAGAAAGGGCCATTGTCACTGATGACAATCAAGAAGCTCCGTCTTTTGTGAATGACCCCCGTGGATTCTCGAAAATCTGCGGGATCTTCCGAAGATACTACGTCGGCCCAGTCTCCTCCTCCCGCTGTTTCTCCAAAAGGGAAAAGGAAAAGGAGTAACGCCGAAGATTCCGGCACTTCCAAAGCCGAAGAAGTTGATCCTTCACATCAGAAGGCAACTTATGATCCATATCTCGCATCCCTCGTCAGCTCGTAAGTCACCTTGATTTCCCCTTATTTCTGTAGTCGAAGTTTTTTTATCTTATCTTACTTTTTATGCTATTGATCCTCAATCGCAGTGATAACGAGGAAGAAGTACCAACTCATGACGTGGCTCCTCGGACGAGCGTGTCACATACTTTGCTTGTGTCGGAGACGGTAGTTGAAGGAGAAGAATCTTCGCCTCCTCAACAAAACGTCGTCACCACCACTCCTCCTTCAAGCCCCCTTGCTCCTTCACCAAAAAGGGCGAGGGTTGAAACGATCGTCAAGCCTGCCCCTCAATTGGGTAGCTTTTCTCAGGCGCTCTTAGATGATGTAAGTTTTTGACTTGCCTGCTAATATCTATATTTCCTCTGTTTACTTCTTTTTGTGCCTTCATTTTTTTTTCTGTTACCGAAGTTTTCTTTCTCTATTCTTCTTTGACAGCCCATGATCAAAGAGCTTGTTCGCATTGGGTCCCAATTCATTGGGTACCGTGAATATGCCAGCAAGACTGAAGGTAACAACTTTGTGCTGTCATTGCTTCCAATCTTCTTGCTTCTATTTTTGTCGCAATTTTGATTGTTCTTTTCTACTTTGGCAGAGAAACTTGCAGAGGCCAACAGGCTTGCCGACACTCTTGCTCATAAATTGGAGCAAAGTGAGAAGGCTCGCCAGAAAGCCGAACTTGACGCCAGCCAAGCAAAAGTGGAGGCTGATGAAGCCAAAGCAAAAACTGCTAGTGTCGAAGAACTGCAAAAAAAACTTGAAGATGCTGAAGCTGCTCTAAATGAGCACAAGGCCGCACAAGCTGCTCGTGAAAAGGGAATCCTCAAGCGCGTGAACACGCAAAATTGTTGCTTCCTTGGTATTTTTGTTGATCCCTTCTATTTTTGTAAGGCTTGCTTTCCTTTATTATTTCTTGCTGTCGACTAATATGTTATTTCTTTGGCAGGTCAAACGAGCCAAGATTTTGATCTTGAGAATCCCACCAATGATCCTCTGCTTGACGCGTTGTCTTATCTGGAATTTCACGGCCAAGAAATTCGCGAAGGCGTGGTGAATGCTGACGCAGGAATGTCGAAGTTGTTCCCCTACTTCTTCCCGAAGAAAGAGGAGCCTAAGACTTTCCTTGCTCTTGCCAAGGACTTCAATCCGTCGGAGGATCTTGGACTGAAGATGCGCCAGGAAAACATGAAGGTTGCTGTCTGATACGTCCCCGACGTATCCATAATTTCTGTCGTTCCATGCTTGTTTTATGACAATACTTACATGTTTTTCTTGCACTTTATGATGTTTTTATGCGTTTTCCGGAACTAACCTATTAACAAGATGCCACAGTGCCAGTTCCTGTTTTCTGCTGTTTTTGGTTCCGGAAAGGCTGTTCGGGCAATATTCTCGGAATTCGACGAAACGAAGACCAAACCTCCTATTTTTCCCGGAAGCGTCCAGAACACCGAAGAAGAGTCGGAGAGGGGCCGGAGGGCCACCACACCATAGGGCGGCGCGGCCTGGCCCGGGCCCGCGCCGGCTCGTGGTGTGGCGCCCCGAATGCCCCCCTGCGCCGCCTCTTCGCCTATAAAATCCCTTTCGACCTAAAAACACCGTAACTCTTGACGAAACTCCAGAAAGACTACAGGGGCGCCGCCACCATCGCGAAACTCCAATTCGGGGGATAGAAGTCTCTGTCCCGGCACCCTGCCGGGACGGGGAAGTGCCCCCGGAAGCCATCTCCATCAACGCCATCGCCTCCATCATGCTCCGTGAGTAGTTCCCCCATGGACTACGGGTTCTAGCTGTAGCTAGTTGGTATTCTCTCCCCCATGTACTTCAATACAATGATCTCATGAGCTGCCTTACATGATTGAGATTCATCTGATGTAATCGGTGTTGTGTTTGTCGGGATCCGATGGATTGTTACGTTATGATTGTCTATCTACAAAGTTTATGAAGTTATTGTTGCTTGCAATCTTGTTATGCTTAATGCTTGTCACTAGGGCCCGAGTGCCATGATCTTAGATTTAAGCTCTATACTTATTGCTTAGATTGTATCTACAAGTTGTATGCACATGTCACCGTCCGGAACCAAAGGCCCCGAAGTGACGAAATCGGGACAACCGGAGGGGATGGCGGTGATGTGAGGGACACATGTTTTCACGGAGTGTTAATGCTTTGCTCCGGTACTCTATTAAAAGGAGTACCTTAATATCCAGATAGTTTCCCTTGAGGCCCGGCTGCCACCGGCTGGTAGGACAAAAGATGTTGTGCAAGTTTCTCATTGCGAGCACGTACGACTATTATTGGAAAACATGCCTACATGATTAATGATCTTGATATTCTGTCTTAATGCTATTTCAATCCTATCAATTGCCCGACTGTAATTTGTTCACCCAACATTTGTTATGGGAGAGTTGCCACTAGTGTAGATAGCTGGGAACCCCGGTCCATCTTTCATCATCATATACTCGTTCTACATGTCAACTGTTTTCTGGTGCCCTTGCTCTCATATTACTATTACTGCTGCTGTGTTACTGTTACTACTGCTCTCATATCACTGCTACTTTCACATCACCCCTGTTGCTAGTGCTTTTCCAGGTGCAGCTGAATTGACAACTCAGTTGTTAAGGCTTATAAGTATTCTTTACCTCCCCTTGTGTCGAATCAATAAATTTGGGTTTTACTTCCCTCGAAGACTCGTTGTGATCCCCTATACTTGTGGGTCATCAAGACTATTTTCTCGGCGCCGTTGCCGGGGAGGCATAGCTCTACTCATAAGTTCACCCGGGGAGTACACTCTACATCTCTCTCTGTTTTATTTTATTTTGTTTTGCTTAGTTTACTTTTGTCTAGTTTATTTGTGCTTAGTTTATTTCTGTCTAGTATTATTTTGCTTAGTTTACTTTTGCCTAGTTACTTTTTGTCTTGTTTTATTTTCCTCATATACCCAAAAATCCATAAAAAATTGAAAAACCTAAAAATTAAAAATTGCTGTTATGGGAGAACCTACAACTTACTTGGAGCTTATAGAATGTTATAATAATTATAGAGAATCAAGAACTGGTAAAATAATGGGTGCTATGATAGAAAAACTGAATACAATTGCTAAAATCTTGCTTGAATGCCATGATATAAACTGTTGCTCTCAACAGGATACTAAACATCTTAAATTTCAATGTGGCTTTAGTGAGGAATTTTTAATTAAGAGCTATAATCGGAATTGCTATATTCATTATGGGTTCGAAGAGGTATAACAATTTGTCTTATTTATGGGAGCCTCCGAGATAGAATCCTTCATGGTTGAGAATTATGAAACTTGTGTTGTTTGTAAGGGCCTTAAAGATTATGTCTCTACTATCCTTAATTCTTGCATAGAATGCAACAGTAGGAATCCTTATATCCTTGATTATAAAGAGAGACACATTAATACACAAGAATGCACTCACAATTTGCAGGAACCTGTGGAAGAAGGAATTGATGAACCTGAAAGCTCATTGGATGAAAAAGAGGAGGAAATTGATGAACCTGAAAGCTCATTGGATGAAAAAGAAGAGGAGAGCGACGAACAAAAGGAGGAAGAATGTATTAGCTACCCATGTCAACCTTCTAATGAGAGTAACTCTTTATCTCTTACACTATTTGATTGTCCTCCATGCTTACCGGAAGAGGTTGAATGTTATGTTCCTGTGGATTCTCTTGAAGTATTGCCTATGAGTAAAACTTGTGAAAATAATTATGCTACTGTTATATATGATAATCCATGCTACTTTGATAAATCTTATGATAATGCTTTGTTTGTGCCTGATGTCGAAATGCATGGTACTAAAGAATCTTGCTTGGCAAATGTTTATGATAAAGCTCTAGATGACGGTCCTATGTTACTTGATAATATTAATTGTACTACTAATGAAAATGGGATTGGAGAGTTCTTGACTTATTCTATGAGTCCCATATCTATTGAGATTGATCAACTACCTTGTTATATTATTAATAATAGTAAGTTTGAAAGTTTTAATTCCACTATTCTTGAACTTGATAAAAATTATGTGTTTGGAAATCATGGAAAGTATGTTGCATGTGATAGTTATATTGTTGAGTTTATTCATGAAGCTACTGAAAATTATTATGAGCGAGGAAAATATGGTAGTAGAAATTTGCATGGTACTAAAACACCTCTCTATATGCTTAAAATTTTGAAGCTACACTTGTTTTATCTTCTTATGCTTGTCACTTTGTTCTTCATGAATTTATTTGTGTACAAGATTCCTATGCATAGGAAGCATGTTAGGCTTAAACTTGTTTTGGATTTGCCTCTTGATGCTCTCTTTTGCTTCGAATACTATTTCTTGCGAGTGCATCATCGAAACTGCTGAGCCCATCTTAATGGCTATAAAGAAAGCAACTTCTTGGGAGATAACCCATGTTTTATTTTGCTACAGTACTTTGTTTTATATTTGTGTCTTGGAAGTTGTTTACTACTGTAGCAACCTCTCCTTCAGCCCCGTCTCCAGAATTTGGGGGCCCCGGTGCGCCTTACAAACTGGGGCTATTTTTTTGCGTTCGAACTTAGTTACTAGTAAAGCGAAATTATATGTTCAATTAATCATATAGCTTCAGAACACGCTATTCTGTTCAATGCTTAGAAATATATCAGGTATTCATTCTAAAAGAGTAAATATAGCACTAAAATAATAAATGAACCTCATGTTGTGCCAAAAAGCATCATCCGTCTGGTATTTATTGAAACAAAATCTTTAATCATATCTTTATAATTAATCTTCTCCAAGATATCATTCTTAAGTGCTATTGTTGCCAATCCCAATACCTTGGATCAAATATATCATGATGAAAAGAGCTATTGATGTCATCGCGAACAGTAGCATCATTGTCTTGAACATCATACCATCAGTATTAGCATCATTACCTTCAACGCCAACATTAGCATCATTACCTTCATCATCAGTATTACCATCATCGTGTCCATCGCCAATATTAACATCATCACATTCGTCGCCAGTATTATTACCATCATCTTCATCAAATTCTGCAGTGTGAGCCTCAACCTCTACTGTATCATCACCATGACCATCGTCAACATAAGCATTCGAGATTGGTTTTCGGAATTTATTTGAGGCTCTTTCACGATAAATCTGTCTAGAGCACCCTTTTGAGACTTTGCTGCTTCTAATCTTTGTTTTTTCTTCTTCTTTTCTGCACCCGATTGAGACCTAGTTCTTCTCATGATTTCTTCTCAAATTAGTAAATTAATAAAATAATTCGAAGAAATTCAATATGACTAATCGACAAGTTTGCTGCTTCTAACCTTGACGCTGAACAGAAAGTACAAAACTTGATCAATGATCAGGTTGATCAATGATCATCGATCGGTAGATTCTCAGGCGAACAGCAAGGAGGCAAGGCACCATTCTATGGTGCGGTGTACCTTGGCCCGAGCCCTCCGTGATGGCATGCGGAGCGTCTGGTTGCTGCCGTCCGAGGAGGCCTTCCGATATACGGGACGCAATTGGTTTCTCCTTCTTCTTGACGGAGCTACAACAGCCATGCGTGTCAAGCTCTTGTTCCTGTTGTGGCGCACCTGGCATCACAGAAACAATGCGGTACATGGCGACGGCAAGGCTTCCATTGCAGCGTCTGTGCCATTCCTTCAGAGCTATGTGGATTCCCTCCAGCCAGGGACCTCAGCACCGGACCCTAAAGGCAAGTCAGCTATAGTGGTGAATAGGCCTGCACCTGTCATGGCAACTGAAGTGCCTTCGAAATGGCTAGCCCCTGGGCCTGGGTGGATCAAGGTTAATGTGGATGCCGGTTGGAACTCGCCTAATGTTCCTGGCGGAGCTGGGTTGGTGGTAAGAAACGATACAGGGCGAGTTCTGTTCTCTGCCTGGAAGACGTTGCCGTTGTGTGCTAGCGCGGAGGAGGCTGAAATTCTAGCTCTATTGGAAGGCATTAGATACTTAGCTGCAAATCCGCAATTCTCTGGAATTCTTGAAACGGACTGCGCCAGGATTGTTGCTGTTCTTTCCTCCTTGGACAGGGACCGTTCGTCGAACTGGAGCCTTTTCATGGAGGCACGAGCTATGCTTGCTTTGCTACCAGAAGTGAAGGTTTGCAAAGTGTCTAGGGTGAGCAATATAGTGGCGCACGATTTAGCGCAATTAGGCAAGAGTGAGTGTGGTGTGTTGCATGATAACGTCCCTCCCTGCGTGCTGGGTTCGTTCATGCGTGATTGTAAAACTTTGGTTGCCTAATGAATAAAGCTCACCCAGTTCAAAAAAAAAAAAAAGCAAGGAGGCAAGGACCTTGACGTGCGTGAACTTGATGTCTTGATCGGTAATTTTCTGAAGCTGCTCCCAGCCCCAAGCCCGCTAATCAATCTGCCGGCAAGGACCCAGGAACAGGAAGACAATAGCGACAAGAAAAAGGAATATGGATCCACGCCGGCGGATGCGACGCGACTCATGCGAGTAGGGCAGTAGACGAGACGACGCTAGCAAATGCTGTGCGGAAACTGCCGATGCGAAACGTGAGCGTCTATCGATGGATTCATCTCCAGATCGTGTAGGAGCGCAAGAGGCTTAATGGGCTTACTGGGTAGCACGGTTTTGGGGGCCTCGGAAATTCGGGGGCCCTGTTCGGTCGAGCCGATCGAACATGCCCATCGACGGGGCTGCTCTCCTTATCTTAGTTTTGTGTTTTGTTGTGCCAAGTGAAGCCTCTAATCGAAGGTTGATACTAGATTTGGATTTCTGCGCAGAAACAGATTTCTATCTGTCACGAATCTGGGTTGTTTTCTCTGTAGGTAACTCAGAAAAATATGCCAATTTACGTGCGTGTTCCTCAGATATGTACGCAACTTTCATTAGTTTTGAGTTTTCTGATTTGAGCAACGGAAGTATTTTATTAAAATTCGTCTTTACTGGCTGTTCTGTTTTGGCAGATTCTGTCTCTGTTTTTTGCATTGTCTCTTGTGAACTTTAAGCGAGGTTTTCTAGACGTGGAGAGCTGTAGCTAATGTTTTATTGAGTTCTTGCAATGTGCCACTACAGGACCAAGGTGGATTCAAATTTTTTGAGTACTAATCCCTCTAATGAAGTTTATGAGAAGTTTGGTGTGAAGGAAGTTTTCAAGGGTCAAGAGAGGAGGATGATATATGATCAAGAAGAGTGAAAAGTCTAAGCTTGGGGATGCCCCCGTGGTTCATCCCTGCATATTTCAAGAAGACTCAAGCGTCTAAGCTTGGGGATGCCCAAGGCATCCCCTTCTTCATCAACTTATCAGGTTCCTCCCCTGAAACTATATTTTTATTCGGTCACATCATATGTGTTTTACTTGGAGCGTCCGTGTGCTTTTATTTTTGTTTATGTTTGAATAAATTCGGATCCTAGCAATCCTTGTGTGGGAGAGATACACGCTCCGCTTTTTCATATGAACACTTGTTCTTCATTTTACTTTTAATGTTCAATGATAAAAGTTGGAAGCTACAATACTTATTTGGTTGGAAAAGGAAAATGCCTCATATGTCTTGGATAATTTGACACTTGGCAATTGTTTTGAGCTCTCAAGTAGATCATGATTAAGTTTTTTTCATGTAGTTTAAGCCTATTAGTGGAGAACTACTGTAGAGCTTGTTGAAATTGGTTTGCATAATTGGTCTCTCTTAAGGTCTAGATATTTTCTGGTAAAAGTGTTTGAGCAACAAGGAAGACAGTGTAGAGTATTATAATGCTTGCAATATGTTCTTATGTAAGTTTTGCTGTACCGGTTCATACTTGTGTTTGCTTCAAATAGCCTTGCTAGCCTAAGCCTTGTATCGAGAGGGATTACTTCTCATGCATCCAAAATACTTGAGCCAACCACTATGCCATTTGTGTCCACCATACCTACCTACTATGTGGTATTTCCTGCCATTCCAAAGTAAATTGCTTGAGTGCTACCTTTAAACAATTCAAAATTCATTACCTCTGATTTTTGTCAATGTTTTATAGCTCATGAGGAGGTATGTGGTGTTTATCTTTCAATCTTGTTGGGCAACTTTCACCAATGGACTAGTGGCTTCATCCGCTTATCCAATAATTTTGCAAAAAGAGCTGGCAATGGGATTCCCAGTCCCAAATTAATTAACAAAAATAGACACTCCTCCATGGTATGTGATTGTTGGACGGCACCCGAGGATTCGGTTAGCCATGGCTTGTGTAAGCAAAGGTTGGGAGGAGTGTCATCATCATAATGAAACTAAAATAAAAAGGCACTCCTTCATGGTATGAGATTGTTGGCGGGCACCCGAGGATTCGGTTAGCCATGGTTTGTGAAAGAAAGGTTGGAAGGAGTGCCAACCAAAAATAAAAATAATTCATGGGAGCCGCTCTTGAAGGTTTGTCTAGCAAGGGGGTTAGAGTGCCCACTACCATTCGTTGACAACAACAAACACCTCTCAAAACTTTACTTTTATGCTCTCTTTATGTTTTCAAAACCAAAGCTCTAGCACAAATATAGCAATCGATGCTTTCCTCTTTGAAGGGCCATTCTTTTACTTTATGTTGAGTCAGTTTACCTACTTCCTTCCACCTTAGAAGCAAACACTTGTGTCAACTGTGCATTGATTCTTACATACTTGCATATTTGCATTCATCATATTACTTTGTGTTGACAATTATCCATGAGATATGCATGTTACAAGTTGAAAGCAACCGCTGAAACTTATATCTTCCTTTGTGTTGCTTCGATGCCTTTACTTTGAATCTATTGCTTTATGAGTTAACTCTTGTGCAAGACTTTTGATACTTGTCTTGAAAGTACTCTTCATGAAAAGTTTTGCTATATGTTATCTATTTGTTAGCAACTATAGATCATTGCCTTGAGTCACTTCATTCATTTCATATGCTTTGTAATAGTATGATCAAGGGTATGTAAGTAGCATGTCACTACAGAAATTATTCTTTTTATCGTTTACCTGCTCGGGACGAGCAGGAACTAAGCTTGAGGATGCTGATACGTCCCCGACGTATCCATAATTTCTGTCGTTCCATGCTTGTTTTATGACAATACTTACATGTTTTGCTTGCACTTTATGATGTTTTTATGCGTTTTCCGGAACTAACCTATTAACAAGATGCCACAGTGCCGGTTCTCGTTTTCTGCTGTTTTTGGTTCCGGAAAGGCTGTTCGGGCAATATTCTCGGAATTCGACGAAACGAAGACCAAACCTCCTATTTTTCCCGGAAGCGTCCGGAACACCGAAGAAGAGTCGGAGAGGGGCCGGAGGGCCACCACACCATAGGGCGGCGCGGCCTGGCCCGGGCCCGCGCCGGCCTGTGGTGTGGCGCCCCGAATGCCCCCCTGCGCCGCCTCTTCGCCTATAAAATCCCTTTCGACCTAAAAACACCGTAACTCTTGACGAAACTCCGAGAAAGACTCCGGGGCGCCGCCACCATCGCGAAACTCCAATTCGGGGACGAAGTCTCGTCCCGGCACCCTGCCGGGACGGGGAAGTGCCCCGGAAGCCATCTCCATCAACGCCATCGCCTCCATCATGCTCCGTGAGTAGTTCCCCCATGGACTACGGGTTCTAGCTGTAGCTAGTTGGTATTCTCTCCCCCATGTACTTCAATACAATGATCTCATGAGCTGCCTTACATGATTGAGATTCATCTGATGTAATCGGTGTTGTGTTTGTCGGGATCCGATGGATTGTTACGTTATGATTGTCTATCTACAAAGTTTATGAAGTTATTGTTGCTGCAATCTTGTTATGCTTAATGCTTGTCACTAGGGCCCGAGTGCCATGATCTTAGATTTAAGCTCTATACTTATTGCTTAGATTGTATCTACAAGTTGTATGCACATGTCACCGTCCGGAACCAAAGGCCCCGAAGTGACGAAATCGGGACAACCGGAGGGGATGGCGGTGATGTGAGGGACACATGTTTTCACGGAGTGTTAATGCTTTGCTCCGGTACTCTATTAAAAGGAGTACCTTAATATCCAGATAGTTTCCCTTGAGGCCCGGCTGCCACCGGCTGGTAGGACAAAAGATGTTGTGCAAGTTTCTCATTGCGAGCACGTACGACTATTATTGGAAAACATGCCTACATGATTAATGATCTTGATATTCTGTCTTAATGCTATTTCAATCCTATCAATTGCCCGACTGTAATTTGTTCACCCAACATTTGTTATTGGAGAGTTGCCACTAGTGTAGATAGCTGGGAACCCCGGTCCATCTTTCATCATCATATACTCGTTCTACATGTCAACTGTTTTCTGGTGCCCTTGCTCTCATATTACTATTACTGCTGCTGTGTTACTCGTTACTATCGCTCTCATATCATCGCTACTTTCACATCACCCCTGTTGCTAGTGCTTTTCCAGGTGCAGCTGAATTGACAACTCAGTTGTTAAGGCTTATAAGTATTCTTTACCTCCCCTTGTGTCGAATCAATAAATTTGGGTTTTACTTCCCTCGAAGACTGTTGCGATCCCCTATACTTGTGGGTCATCACTGTCGAGAGCACTATTGCCCTGGTCGCTGACAGTCAACAAACTATTGACTGGTTGAAAGTAGGCGACTCCAAGCAGATAGAACCATCAAGATGGAGGTCATTGATCAAGGCAGCCAAGCCCAACACGAAGAAAATCCTGGCCTATCTCGGGATCAAGCCATCTTCGACTCCTAGCTCATCAAGGCCGGAGGTCTAGTTGAATGCCTTCGCTTTTTCTTTCCTTTGTTTTCTCTATTCCTTTTGCCGTTGTCGCCATTTTAGCCTTGGCGACAATTATCCTGTTAGTCCCTCTGGAGAACTTCTTTTGTAATGTCCGTGTAAATTTCCTAAAAATTAATGAAATTCCTCTTCGTGCTTATCATTGATCCTGGGACTTTCTTTTCTAGTTAATATTTGATAATTACTCGACCAACCCTTGTTCTGCCGCTGCTTCACCTGCATCTTCCTTCTCGAAGAAAGTACTAGTCGATGATAATCCCTTCGAAGGTTCTTCAAGCAAACATTTGTCGGAAGATTTGCAAGAACTTCGACAACAACTTCAATCCATGAAGAAACAAACTCTGGCAATGATGGAACAATCTCGGAGAGCATCCGAGCAAGAAAAACTTGCTCTCCAACAAGCCAAAGAAGCTACGGCTGCCAAGGATGCTGCTGTATTGGAAGCAAAGGGAGCCACGACCCGAGAAAATAGTATGCTCGAGCTGATGCTGGAAGCTAGCACAGATATGTTAGGTACGTTTTTGCGATCTCATAATGCCTTCTCTTTATTTTGCTGTGCCTTCCTTCAAATTTCTTGCCTTGTCGCTTAATAGGCTCGGTTCTTGATGCTGCTGCCGAAGATCAAAGAGTGAACGAGAGAACGAATCTTCTTGTCAATCTTTCTCTTAACCATGGCTGTTTGTTTTGGGCCACTCCTGAACGAACCCAACAAATTGTTAGGTTCCAAGATCGTGCTTGCCAAGTGCGCGAATTTCTCAGTTTTTGCACGACAACATTAACCCTTGTTTATAGGACTTTATTTCCTCGAAATGAGGTTCCCAAAACTCTTCCTGAATTATTGGAGGTATTCAGAGATGCTCCCCGTATTCATAATTTTGTGCGAGCTCAACTCACTGCTGGAGCAAGGTTCGCCATGATTATGATCAATATTTTTCATCCAAAGTTAGACCTGACGAAGATTGTTGCTGATTGCCTGGCTAAGAAAACGCGGCGGAAAAATGATATTGACACAATCGATGATATGGTAGCTCCCGTGGCCGAGTCGATGATAGATGAGCTTCTTCGGATGGACTCAGAGTTCTTTATCAAGGGTTCTTATGCTGAACATAAAACAACCAGAGGCTTGTCCGTAGATAGTATCTTGGGATTTAACTGATTTGTACTATATTGGAAACCTTGTATCTCAAACTTTTTTGATTTCTTTTTTATTTCCGAAGAAATTTGTTGTATATTGCAAAAGTCCTCTATATTGTTGGAGCCCCCGAGCCTTCTGGGTAAAGGTTGTACTATTTTTTCCACCTTGAAGATTTTTCTTTATGTTGTAATAGGACATCCTTATTTTTTCATTGATGGATTGCCAATCTTCGAGTATCTTTGATATCGAAGTTCTATATTTTTATTGCGAGGTTCTTGGACCAAAGCACTTAAGATTTTTGACGTGTACACTATATTTATGATTGTTGGCTTCCGATTTTTATATTTGGCGAGGTATTAGTGTACCAAGGCGAAATATTTCAGTGAATCTATATTGTATGTATTTTGAGACTTAGGCGTTGAGCCCCCGAGCGTGTCGAAAAATAAGAAGTATATCTCCACTATCTTTATTATATTGCAGCACCGCGAGCCCGCCTCATTAAAAACCTTTCCGGCCCCACTCGGTGCCCCGAAAAGGAAAAGAGTGCGTCTGAAAACTCGCGGGCGTTTCAGTACATTGTATTTTTACAGAGAAGGACTATATTTCGGCTCTAGGCGTAGAACCGCCGGAGCTGCGCCACGTTCCAGGGGTTTTTCTCAGGAACCCCTGTCTTCTTGTCCTTGATCCTGTATGCTCCTCCGTCGATGACTTCCGTGACGATGTAAGGTCCTAACCATGGTGACTCGAGCTTCTCTGTACTTTGCTGGTTAAGTCGTAGGACCAAATCACCGACCTGAAAAGATCTTGGCCGCAATCGTCGACTGTGGTAGTTCTTCAAGTCTTGTTGGTACTTGGTAACCCGTGACAGTACTTCATCTCGAGCTTCATCAAGTGCGTCCATATCATCCTCCCGAACTTTTCGTGATGTTTCTTCGTCGTACCCTGTTACTCTTGGAGAATCGTGCTCTATTTCAATTGGTAGTACGGCTTCAGCTCCGTGGACGAGAAAGAACGGGGTTTCTTATGTCTCCGTATTTGGTGTTGTTCGGATGCTCCACAAAACACTTGGCAGTTCTTCTGGCCAGGTGTGTCGAGCCTTTTCGAGCGGTCCTAGCAGACGTTTTTTAATGCCATTGCAGATGATGCCATTGGCTTTCTCGACTTGACCATTAGTTTGGGGATGTGCAACTGACGCGAAGTGCAATTTGATGCCCACTTCCGCACAGTATGCCTTGAACTCCTTCGACGTGAAGTTGCTGCCATTGTCTGTGACGATGCTGTGAGGTACTCCAAATCGAAAAACGATGCCCTTCACGAACTTGATTGCTGATTGTGCGTCTGGTGAATTTATTGGCTTCGCTTCTACCCACTTGGTGAATTTGTCGACAGCAACTAACAGGTACTCGTATCCTCCTGGCGAAGCTTTGTGCAACTTGCCTACCATGTCGAGTCCCCACTGAGCAAAGGGCCATGACAATGGTATTGGCATAAGTTCTGCCGCCGGAGAGTGCGGTTTTGCGGCGAATCTCTGGCACGCGTCGCAAGTTCGTACTATCTCTTTTGCGTCCTCAATTGCTGTCAACCAGTAAAATCCTGCTCGAAAGACTTTGGCTGCAATAGCTCGACTGCTTGCGTGGTGACCACATATTCCTTCGTGCACATCTTTTAGGATTATTCTTCCTTCTTCTGATGTGACACACCTTTGCAAGACGCCTGAAATACTTCGCTTATATAACTCCCCTTTGATCACTGTGAAAGCTTTGGATCGTCGAATAACTCGCCTTGCTTCAATTGGATCGTCGGGTATTTCCTTCCTGAGGATATATGATACGTACGCTTGCATCCAAGGAACTTCTATCATCATCATAAGTTCTTGGTCCTCTTCGTCCTCTATGGTTTCTTTGGGAGACACCGAAGTTTTTCCTTCTTTTGCTTTTTTCTGCACCTTCTTCGGCTTCGTTGATCTCTCCGCTATTTCTTCCCAAAACACGCCTGGCGGGATTGGGAGGCACTGTGACCCGATGTTTGCGAGGACGTCGGCTTCATCATTGCTCAGTCTACTGATATGATTTACCTCGCATCCATCAAACAGCTTCTCCAGCTCATTGTATACCTCCTTGTATGCTATCATGCTATCATTGACTCGCATCACATTGGTTCATAACTTGCTGAGCCACCAATTGTGAGTCGCCAAAGATTTTTAGTCGAGTTGCACCGCAAGCTTTCGCCATCTTCATCCCGTGTATAAGGGCTTCATATTCTGCTTCATTGTTGGATGCGTTTGGGAACGTCATCCGTAGGGCATACTTCAACTTGTCGCCTTCAGGTGATATGAGTATCACTCCTGCGCCGGCTCCTTCTACTCTCTTGGACCCGTCGAAGTTCATTGTCCAAGTTCTCGACAAATCTGGGGGTCCCGTGTTTTGCAGCTCCATCCACTCTGCGATGAAATCTGGCAAAACTTGCGACTTGATTGCCTTTCTTTTTTCATACGTGATGTCCCGAGGGGAAAGTTCTATTCCCCAAAGGGAGACACGCCCTGTAGCTTCTGGATTGTTTAATATATTTGAAAGCGGTGCTTCATTGACTACTATTATCGGGTGTGCCGAAAAATAGTGGCGCAACTTTCTTGCTGTTGTAATTACTCCATATGCTAGTTTCTGGTACTGCGGGTACCGCTGTTTGGACGGCGATAAGACTTCGCTGATGAAATATACTGGTCTCTGCACTCCATGGAGTTTTCCTTCTTCTTCTCTTTCGACAACTAGCACCGTGCTAACCACTTGGGGTGTGGCTGCGATATTAACAGGAGAGGTTCCTTTTCCTTCGGCGCCACCAAGACTGGTGGTGTCGAGATTTTGCGTTTCAGATCCTCGAAAGCTCTATCTGCTTCTTCGTTCCACTGGAATTTCTCCCCTTGCTTTATCAAAGCGTAGAACGGTAGTGCTTTTTCTCCTAGCCTGGCGATGAATCTACTTAAGGCTGCGACTCGCCCAGTTAATTGCTGTATTTCTTTTAACTTGGTTGGCTTCCTCATCGTTACGATGGCTTGTATTTTGTCGGGGTTTGCTTCGATCCCTCTTGCTGAAACTAAGTGACAAGGGATTAACTTTTCAATGCCTACGGGTTATAGGCTAAGGGTTTAGTTAGAAGTAGAGGGCAAGTAGATCTCGAAGGTTTCAGCCGAAAAGTACTCGACGATTATGAAAACTAGGGTTTGTGAACAATGATTCGATGATTTCCTCGTACCTCGACTCCCCCTTTATATAAGAGGCAGAGCCGAGTGTTTCGTTTCGTACAAGTTACAGAGTCCGGAACGGTTTCTAACTCATCCCGCCAGATTACAAACAACGCTTCCTATTACAACTCTACTTTCCTTAATACATCTTGGGCTCCCGAATCTTCTTATTCTTCGGGTAATGGGCCTTCATTAAACCCCGGGTACTATCTTTGGCAAGCCCATTTGGGATGCCTATGTCAGTAGCCCCCGAGATTTTGCTTGAATCGTAGAGTCTGGGAAAATCTCCACTGTTTATTTTTATTTGACAATCTAAACTTTTCTATATTTCTTCATATAAATTTCTATATTGTACAGGGATACTGGTAGTTGGGGCTAGTTCATCTGACGGATCAGGTACTAGTTAACTGCTCTAGTGGCAATCCGCAAAAACCTACTTCAAGATCACGTCCCTGGACATGATCTCCGGATATCGGTGTAAACTCCGACAGGTGCCGCTTAAGGTCTTACCATTCTGTCGAGTCCCAGTCAAATTTATCGAGTACCTAACGCGTCCGTTAGGATTTTTCTTCGTATCTGTTGATATGGATAAAAGTAGCAGAGCGCAGTCTTAGGCGATGCCACGCCCAGCAGAACGGATCTGGGGTCTTACCTTCGCAAATTTGCGGCATTCAGAAATTGATCGCAACTTTGGCGTTCTGAGAATATATTGTCGAGTGTTTTTCCGGCTGTTGGAATGGCACATTTTATCGAGTCAAATATGACTTATATTAATCTCCCGATGGGAGTATATGTAGAGTTAATTATAACTCGAAATATACTCTCTTGCTTTTCTATCTTTCTTCCTTTTCCTTTTTTAATTTCATCGGGCACGCGAACAGCGTTCCCGATGGGAGTAGCCCCCGAGGCTACAGCCAAGAACTTGTGCTTGGTTGTAGGCTCAACATTTTAATCCACCTTATCGCTATATTGTCAGTATTTCCCGATATTCTCTTCTCTTTCTTTTTTTTTATATCTCTCGGGTGCGCGAACAGCGCTCCCGATGGGAGTAGCCCCCGAGGCTACAGCCAAGAACTTGTGTTTGGTTGTAGGCTCCCGCTATTTCTATATTGCCATAGTCGAAATTTTACTTTTACCGAAGTAGCCCCCGAGCATTTGGGCAAAAACTTTGTATTTGACCAAAGGCTTCCGAAGTATTCAGATGACTTCTCCTGTCGCCATTCTCCTTTTATTTTTCTTGTCGACATACTTTCCTTTGTCAAATTCACTTCATCTCTATTAATAGTCGGGATTTTCCTGCCTTGTGGGTCCATTGTTCCCACCACGTGGACACGTCGTGCAAGTGGGGGACACACGTCCTCCGCTTTTCCTGGCGCACGTTCGGTAACGCCTGTTCCATTCCATCTCAGTAAAAATACCTTTTTACCCTTTTATCTGCAAGATCCCTTTTTCACCACACGATTTCTTCATCCAACGGTCCATTACTTCGCCCGATTCCTATATAAACCTTTCTTCAACCTCGGTTCACTCCTTCGCTTGCGCCGCACATCTGTTCCTCCTTGCAAAGACTCCCCTGCGCCCAACTCCTTCTGATCTTCCGCACGCACGAACATTGCTTTTCCAGTGCCGTTGATGCCACCGCGCACGCGACTCACTCGCCACAGCACTCCAGAATCCAAGATGGCTGCTGAGGATCTTGAGTGGGAGAGATCTAAAATCTCCAACCAAGATGTCAATATGCTGAAGAGGCTTGGCCTGATGAAGAAGGAAGACGCCATCCGCTTTCCCAGCGAAGAAAGCTACCCAAACCCTCCAATGGAGTATCGGGTTAGTTTCGTTGATCACCTCATCCGCGGCCTTTCCGCCCCAATTCACGATTTCCTCCGCGGCCTTCTTTTTGTTTATGGGATTCAACTGCACCAGTTGACTCCTAATTCCATCCTCCATATTTCTATTTTTATCACGCTTTGCGAATGCTTCCTTGGAATCCCTCCTAATTGGGCTCTTTGGAAACGCATTTTCTGCCTCCGCCGTAATGGCGCTCACAACGCCTCCTACAACATAGGGGGCGTTGTTATCTGTGTCCGAACCGACGTTGATTACTTCGACGTCAAATTTCCTGACTCTGTCCAAGGATGGCGCAAAAGGTGGCTCTATATACACGAAGAAAGTGCCAATTCCGTGGAAGACAACATAGTCCCTTTCGACGGAAACGCCAAAATTCAATGCCGCCGCTCCTGGGATGCTGAAGCTTCCGAAGAAGAGAAAAAGGCGACAGAAGCTCTTATGTCTCGCATTCGTCAGCTTCAAAATACTCGGGGCAAAGAGCTTTCTGGTGTTCAAATCACTGCTTATTTTCTTAGGATTAGAGTGCAGCCTCTTCAGGCTCGCAAAAATCCCCCTTGGACGTATTCTGGTAAAAATGACGCCAATAGGCTCTCCAATGATCTTTCTTTGAAGGACTTGGAGAAGCTAATTCGAAGAATTTCCTCGCTGAACAAGAAGGATCCTATTCCCTCCTCTTGTCGCGTGGAACCATACAGCTCCGCCAATCCTCTCCCCGAGGTATTTTGTCTTCTCGAATTTTTATTTTGTTCCAAACTTTCCCTGCATCTCATTGTATTGATATCTCTCTAATTTTCCTTTTGCCGCTATTTTCCTGCAGAACCATCCTACTATGGCTTCCCTTCCTCCTCTTCCTGAGGATGGAGAAGTCGAAGAAAGGGGCATTGTTCTTCTTTGACAGCCCATGATCAAAGATCTTATCCGCATCGGATCCCAATTCATTGGGTATCGTGAGTATGCCAGCAGAACTGAAGGTAACAACCTTTATACTTGCCGTTCCTCCTGACTTTTTGCTCCTGTTGTTTGTCGCGATTTTTGATCTGTCCTCCCCCTTTTTTTTATCTCGACAGAGAAACTTGTAGAGGCTAATAATCGTGCCGACGCACTTGCTCAAAAACTGGAGCAAAGTGAGGCGGCTCGCAAGAAAGCCGAACTTGTTGCTAGCGAAGCTAAAGCCGAGGCTGATGAAGCCAAAGCAAAAGCTGCTAGTGTCGAGGAACTGCAGAAAAGGCTTAAAGATGCTGAATCTGCTTTAAACGAGCAGAAAGCTGCACAGGCTGCTCGTGAGCAGGGGATCCTCAAGCGTCTGAAGTCGCAAAGTCGACGTACTTTGAGTAATATTATCAATCCCTTCTATTTTATTGGACTTCCTGTTTCTTGGTTTTGATTAATGTTTTGCTTCCTGTGGCAGCCCAAACAAACCAAGATTTTGATCTGGAGAATCCCGACAATGACCCTCTCCTTGACGCACTTTCTTATCTAGAGCTTCATGGGCGCGAAATTCGTGAAGGCGTGGCAAATGCTAGTGCCGGATTGTCGGTGTTGTTCCCCTACTTCTTCCCGAAGAAAGAGGAGCCCCCGACTTTCCTTGCCCTTGCCAAGAACTTCAATTCATCAGAAGACCTTGGACTGAAGATGCGTCAGGAAAATATGAAGATTGCTGTCGAAAACACTGTTGCCCTGGTTGCTGACAGCCAACAGACTCTTGATTGGATGAAAGTTGGCGACACCGATCAGATAGAGCAGTCGAGATGGAGGTCGCTGATTAAGGCAGCCAAGCCCAACACGAAGAAAATCTTGGCATATCTCGGGATCAAGCCAGCTTCGACTCCTAGCTCATCGAGGCCGGAGGTCTAGTTGCATGCCTTCTTGTTTTTTCTTTCTCTCGTTTCTTTTGCTCTTGTCGCCATTTTAGCCTTGGCGACAATTACTCTGTTAGTCCCTCTGGAGAACTTCTTTTGTAATGTCCGTGTAAATTTTCTAGAAAGTAATGAAATTCCTCTTCGTGCTTATCATTGATCCTGGGCCTTTCTTTTCCAGTTAATATTTGATAATTACTCGACCACTCCTTGTTCTGCCGCTGCTTCACCTGCATCTTCCTTCTCGAAGAAAGTACTAGTCGACCATAATCCCCTCGAAGGTTCGTCAAGCAGACATTTGTCGGAAGATTTGCATGAACTTCGACAACAACTTCAATCTATGAAGAAACAAACTCTGGCCATGATGGAACAATCTCGGAAAGCATCTGAGCGAGAAAAACTTGCTCTTCAACAAGCCAAAGAAGCTACGGCTGCCAAGGATGCTGCTGTATTAGAAACAAAGGGAGCCACGACCCGAGAAAATAGTATGCTTGAGCTGATGCTGGAAGCTAGCACAGATATGTTAGGTACATTTTTGCGATCTCATGATGCCTTCTCTTAATTTTGTTGTGCCTTTCTTCAAATTTCTTGCCTTGTCGCTTAATAGGCTCGGTTCTTGATGCTGCTGCCGAAGATCAAAGAGTGAACGAGAGAACAAATCTTCTTGTCAATCTTTCCCTTAACCATGGCTGTTTGTTCTGGGCCACTCCTGAACGAACCCAACAAATTGTTAGGTTCCAAGACCGTGCTTGCCAAGTGCGCGAATTTCTCAGTTTTTGCACGACGACATTAACCCTTGTCTATAGGAATTTATTTCCTCGAAACGAGGTTCCCAAAACTCTTCTTGAATTATTAGAGGTATTCAGAGATGCTCCCCGCATTCATAACTTTGTGCGGGCTCAACTCTCTGCTGTAGCGAGATTCGCCATGATTATGATAAACATCTGTCATCCAAAGTTAGACCTGACGAAGATTGTTGCTGATTGTCTGGCCAAGAAAACGCGGCGGAAAAATGATATTGACTCAATTGATGATATGGTAGCTCCCGTGGCCGAATCGATGATAGATGAGCTTCTTCGGATGGACTCAGAGTTCTTTATCAAGGGTTCTTATGCTGAACATAAAACAACCAGAGGCTTGTCCGTAGATAGTATCTTGGGATTTAACTGATTTGGACTATATTGGAAACCTTGTGTCTCACTCTTTTTTGATTTCTTCTCTTCTTTTTTTATTTCCGAAGAAATTTATTGTATATTGCCGAAGCCCTCTATATTGTTGAAGCCCCCGAGCCTAGCTGGGCAAGGGTTATACTATTTTTTCCACTTTGAAGGTTTATCTTTCTGTTGTAATAAGACATCCTTGTTTTTCCCTTGATGGATTGCCAATCTTCGAGTATCTTTGATGTCGAAGTTCTATATTTTTATTGCGAGGTTCTTAGACCAGAGCACTTATGATTTTTGACGTGTACACTATATTTATGATTGCTGGCTTCCGATTTTTATATTTGGCGAGGTATTAGTGTACCAAGGCGAAATATTTCGGTGAATCTATATTGTATGTATTTTGAGACTTAGGCGTTTGAGCCCCCGAGCGTGTCGAAATATAAGAAGTATATCTCCACTATCTTTATTATATTGCAGCACCGCGAGCCCGCCTCATTAAAAACCTTTCCGGCCCCACTCGGTGCCCCGAAAAGGAAAAGAGTGCGTCTGAAAACTCGCGGGCGTTTCAGTACATTGTATTTTTGCAGAGAAGAACTATATTTCGACTCTAGGCGTAGAATCGCCTGAGCTGCGCCACATTCCAGGGGTTTTGCTCCTCCACCCTCGTCTTCTTGTCCTTTATCCCGTATGCTCCTCCTCCGATTACTTCCGTGACAATGTAAGGGCCAAGCCATGGTGACTCGAGTTTTTCATGACTTTTTTGCGTGAGCCGAAGAACTAGGTCTCCCACCCGAAAAGATCTTGGCCGCAAACGTCGACTGTGGTAATTCTTCAAGTCCTGTTGGTACTTGGTTACCCTTGATAATACTTCGTCTCGAGCTTCGTCGAGTGCGTCTACGTCGTCTTCCAATGCTATCCTGGAAGTTTCTTCATTATACTCTGTGACTCTGGGGGAGTCGTGCTCTATCTCTATTGGTAGTACTGCCTCTGCTCCATGGACCAGAAAAAACGGGGTCTCCTGTGTCGCTGTATTTGGTGTTGTTCGAATGCTCTACAACACACTTGGTAGTTCTTCGGGCCAGGTATGCCGAGCTTTTTCTAGTGGTCCCAACAGGCGTTTCTTGATGCCATTGCAGATGATGCCATTGGCTTTCTCGACTTGCCCATTGGTTTGAGGATGTGCAACTGACGCAAAGTGCAACTTGATACCCACTTCTTTGCAATAATCTTTGAATTCGTGGGATGTAAAGTTACTGCCATTGTCCGTGACGATGCTGTGGGGCACTCCAAATCTGAAGACGAGGCCTTTTATGAATTTTACCGCGGATGCTCCGTCTGGCGAATTTATCGGCTTCGCTTCTATCCACTTTGTGAATTTGTCGACAACTACTAGCATGTATTCCTTTCCTCCTGGCCACGATTTGTGTAACTTGCCCACCATATCGAGTCCCCATTGTGCAAAGGGCCATGACAATGGTATTGGTGTTAGTTCTGCTGCCGGAGAGTGAGGTTTTGCGGCAAACCTTTGACACGCATCGCAAGTCCTTACTATTTCTTTGGCGTCGTCGATTGCTGTCAACCAGTAGAATCCTGCCCGAAAAACCTTGGCTGCGATGGCTCGACTACTCGCGTGGTGGCCGCATATTCCTTCGTGTACATCCTTCAGAATTATTCTTCCTTCTTCGGGTGTGACACACCTTTGCAGGACGCCTGAAATACTCCGTTTGTACAATTCTCCTTTGATCACCGTGAAAGCTTTGGAGCGTCGAATTACTCGCCTTGCCTCCACTGGATCATCGGGTGTTTCTTTCCTGAGGATGTATGATACATATGCTTGCATCCAAGGGACCTGTACCATCATCACCAACTCTTGCTCCTCTTCATCCTCCGTGGTTTCTGTGAGGGATGTCGAAGTTTTCTCTTTTGCTTTTTTCTGCACCTGTTTTGGCTTCGTAGATCTCTCCGCTATTTCTTCCCAGAATGCTCCTGGCGGAATTGGGAGGCATTGCGACCCGATATTTGCGAGGACGTCAGCTTCATCGTTGCTCAATCTACTGATGTGATTTACCTCGCATCCATCAAATAGCTTCTCGAGTTCATTGTACACCTCCTTGTATGCTACCATGCTATCATTGACTGCGTCACATTGGTTCATAACTTGCTGAGCCACCAGCTGCGAGTCGCCAAAGATTTTTAACCGAGTTGCACCGCAAGCCTTCGCCATCTTCATCCCGTGTATGAGGGCTTCGTATTCTGCTTCATTGTTAGATGCGTTAGGGAACGTCATCCGAAGGATGTACTTCAACTTGTCGCCTTCAGGTGATATCAGTACTACTCCTGCGCCAGCTCCTTCTACTCTTTTGGACCCGTCGAAATTCATGGTCCAGGTTCTCGATAAGTCTGGGGGTCCTGTGTTTTGCAGCTCCATCCATTCTGCGATGAAGTCTGGCAGAACTTGCGACTTGATTGCTTTTCTTTTTTCATACGTGATGTCCCGAGGGGAAAGTTCTATTCCCCAAAGGGAGACACGACCCGTAGCTTCTGGATTGTTCAGTATATTTGACAAAGGAGCCTCATTGACCACTACGATCGGGTGTGCCGAAAAATAGTGTCGCAATTTTCGTGCTGTTGTGAACACTCCGTATGCTAGCTTTTGGTACTGAGGGTACCTTTGTTTTGATGGCGATAAAACTTCGCTGACGAAGTATACTGGCCTCTGTACTCCGTGGAGTTTTCCTTCTTCTTCTCTTTCGACAACTAGCACCGTGCTCACCACTTGGGGCGTGGCTGCGATATATAGCAGGAGAGGTTCCTTGTCCTTCGGCGCCACCAGAATTGGTGGTGTCGAGATTTTGCGCTTCAAATCTTCGAAGGCTCTGTCGGCCTCCTCGTTCCACTGGAATTTGTCTCCTTGTTTTATCAGAGCGTAAAATGGTAACGCTTTTTCTCCCGACTCGGCGACGAATCTGCTCAAAGCTGCGACTCGCCCAGCTAGTCGTTGTATCTCTTTCAACTTTGTTGGCTTTCTCATTGTTACGATAGCTTGTATTTTATCGGGATTTGCTTCGATCCCTCTTGCTGAGACTAGAAACCCCGGGAGTTCTCCTCGTCGGGACGCCAAAGGAACACTTCGTCGGGTTCAACTTCAGACAGAACTTGTTGAGGTTGTCGAAAGTTTCCTTGAGATCCTCGATCAGTGTTGTCCCCTTTTTTGATGTTATGACGACATCGTCGATATATACTTGCACGTTTTTTCCGATCTGTGTCGCCAAACACTTCTGCATCATCCTCTGATATGTTGCTCCCGCGTTTTTTAAACCAAAGGGCATTATTTTGTAGCAAAACACGCCGTAAGGTGTAATAAACGCTATCTTTACTTCATCCTCTTCTTTCAATCTGATCTGGTTGTAACCAGAATATGCGTCCAGGAAGGAAAGACGTTCGCATCCAGCCGTGGAGTCGATAATTTGATCGATCCTCGGGAGGGGAAAGTGATCCTTTGGACAATGTTTATTGAGACACGTAAAGTCGACGCACATGCGAAGGACCTTAGTGTTTTTCTTTGGCACCATCACAGGATTTGCTACCCATGTGGCTTCTGTGAATATTTCTTTGATAAAACCAGCTTCTTGTAGTCGATTGATTTCTGACAGCATAGCTTTGCGGTTTGGCTCCGAAAAACGCCGCAAAGGTTGTTTGATTGGTCTCGCTAATGGATCCAAATTTAGGTGGTGCTCGGCAAGTTCCCTGGGTACTCCTAGCATGTCAGCTGGACACCATGCGAAGATTTTCCAGTTCTCACGGAGGAACTCGACGAGCGCGCTTTCCTATGCGATATCCATGTTGTTTGCGATAGATGTCGTTTTTTTCGGGTCTGTCGGGTGAATCTGCACCTCCTTTGAATTTTTCTCGGTATTGAAAGTTGATTCTTTATTTGGCCTTCCAACGTCTGGCAATACGTCGTAATCAGTCATACTTTTGGACGCCAAATACTCAGCTTGCATCCCGAAAGTTTCTGATAACCGATGAAAATCCTTATCGCACTTGTCGGCTAAGGCGAAGCTTCCTTTAACTGTGATTGGTCCCTTTGGTCCAGGCAATCTCCACAACAGATATGTATAGTGTGGTACTGCCATAAACCTAGCGTATGCTGGTCGTCCCAACAAAGCGTGGTATTGCGACGGGAAATCCACGACTTCAAATTCTAGCTTCTCGATTCTATAATTCTCTCGAGTTCCAAACTGAACGTCGAGATTTATCTTCCCCAATGGATAACTTGGTTTCTCCGGTGTGATGCCATGGAACCTTGTGTCCGTTGGCTTCAAGTTTGCTAAGGATATGTTCATCTTCCTCAATGTATCTGCGTACATAAGGTTTAAGCTGCTGCCTCCATCTATGAATACTCGAGAAACATCAAATCCCGCAATAACTCGCCGGCGGAATAAGTGCTGACCGCCCCGGTCGAGGAACTTGCTGCGGATGATCCGCTATGGTGAAGCCGATGTCTTGCCCTGACCAATTGAGGTACTCAACTGTTGGTGGAGGCATTTTCTCTGCCATGAACACCTGTCTCGAGATCACTTTTTGAGTTATGTTGGACGGCCTTCCCTTCTGAATCATCGACACTGCTCCGTTTGAGTTAGGATCAACATAAGGTGGTGGTGGAGGTGCTGCCGCTATTCTGAGCTGTTGCCGGTTGTCATCCGTAATCGCGGGAGGTGGTGGCAGGTGAACCTCGCTCCTGGGCTCCCGAGGATTTCTCTGTGCTGCTCGAGCATGAGCGTTCTCTGCATATCTGAACATTGCCTGAAAATTTCGACAGTCTTTCTGCAGGTGCCCTGACTGTCTTTTTCCGTTGCTGTCGATGAAAAAATGCATCTGACATGGTCCGTTCATCATTTCTTCGGGTGACACGAAAGGCCTTGGGAACCTAGGCCCGCTATTTTGCCTTTTGCGAGAGTCATCCCTGTTTTCGCCTCGCTGCTTGCTGCTTCTCTGATAATCATCTCTATTGTTTACCCCTGTGTTTGCCCGAAAGCCTGCCGAAATCTGCCCTGGGGCGTCATAATTCGGGTACTGCCGGGGAAATCGTCGCCTCGATTGGTAATTTCGACCACGGTCCTCCTCTGGTGACCTGTGCCGTTTGTTGTGGACAGCATCCTCTCCATCTGCCCATCTATTTGCTATCTCCATTAACGCGGATATTGTCTTTGGATTGGTCCTTCCCAAGTCCTCGACAAAATCTCCACGCCTAATTCCTGCGACAAACGCATCTATTGCTCTCTCGTCAGATATATTTTCTGCCGAGTTTTTTATGATGTTCCACCTTTGGATGTATTTTCTCATTGACTCATCTGGCTTTTGTCGACATGCTCTCAGCTCTTCTAACGACGCAGGTTTTTTGCACGTGGACCTGAAGTTCTTGACGAATACATCCTCGAAACTTTCCCAGCTGTCGATAGACCCTGGCGGAAGCTTTTTGATCCAAGATCGTGCGGCTCCACTTAAGTGCACCTGGATACTTTGCATGGCTGTTGCCCTAGTTCCTCCAGTTAACTTCACCGTCTCGAGGTAATCAACTAGCCAATCTTCTGGATCTTGCAGACCATCGAATTTTTTGAAGTGATCGGGTAGCTTGAATCCTGAGGGGACTCGGGTTTTTCGGACTCTCCTCGTGAAGCATGGTAGGCCACACATATCCTCGTCGTCAAGCTCCGGGGATTGCCGATGATCTCTTCTGCTTTGCCTCGCTCTATCGACCCTTGCTTGTGCTCCTGTGTCTCTTGCTCCACTTGGTCCTTCAGGGACTGCCGCCGTTGCTGCTGCAGGTCGTGGGCTATTTTGCCTTGCCGCTTCTTCGGGAGGCGTTGATACAAACGCTGTCCCCATAGCTCCAACCCCTGCTAACGCCATATTGTATAATGTTTCCCTTGGATCACCTGGGGGTGGCCTAGATGCGAGGATATAAGCTTGTGTCGCCATATACCCAGCTTCTGGTGTCTTAGGGATAATGTTTCCTCTTGTATCTATCGACATAAAGGACATGTCGAGGTTTTGAACTAAGTGCTCTCTTTCTGCTTCGGGTATGTGTTGTAACCTTGATCTTCCTCTGTTCCGAGCCTCCCTATGGCTATCACCCGAAACTCTAGATTGTCGACTTAGATCTGCCCTTCTCCTGCTAGATGCAGAAGCTGCCTCCTTTCTCCTGTTCAACTCAGCTGTCTGTTTTTCTATTTCTCTGGCAGCTCGTGCGAGCCTATATTGATAGGCTTGCAGTTCTTGAGCCGTAGCCGTTGTCGTCATTGGCTCCGAACCATCTAAAGCTTTTGCAGCTCTATCCCAGGCTGCTTGTGGAAGTTGAACTCTGACACGTGGTGTGGGTCCGACATATTTAGTGCCCATACCTCTCCTTAGATCTGAGGGATCGACATAGGGATTACCCAAATCGTCGAAAGCCTCTGATGTTTCCTCTTGATTTTCAATAGCATAAATCTGATGGTATTTTGTACTCAGATCTATGTTGGGTTTGGTGACATCATTGTTGAGATTGATGAAGACCTTGCCCACTGTGATAGATTTGTCGATGAAGTCGTAACCGTCGACATCGCTTGAGTCATCGCTTATATATGAGTCCGCAGATGACTCGAACGATATGTCGCCGAAGATCTTGGCGAGTTTCTCTCTTGCTCGGTGCCGACGTAACGTGTTTCCGAAGTTTCTTCTTCTCCCGACTCGGTTGACGATGTATAGCTTGAAAAATCGGAATCGACCGCCGACGATCCCGACGAAATCGGAATTTCGACACGATACGATCCTTCCTTCTCGACGCGAAAGTGAAACCTTCCGAACATCATCTCCATGGGCTCCGCCAGATACGCATATGCATCCAAACGGGAGGGTGGGTGAGGAACAAAATCGACAAGACCAGCAGCGATCTGTCTACCTCGATCCATTGTGTTGCTTCCGGTTGACGATGTCGAAGATCTTGAACGTGTCATCGAGATCAGATCCTTACGCCTCTTATTCCCACAGACGGCGCCAATTGACAAGGGATTAACTTGTCAATGCCTACGGGTTATAGGCTAAGGGTTTAGTTAGAAGTAGAGGGCAAGTAGATCTCGAAGGTTTCAGCCGAAAAGTACTCGACGATTATGAAAACTAGGGTTTGTGAACAATGATTCGATGATTTCCTCGTACCTCGACTCCCCCTTTATATAAGAGGCAGAGCCGAGTGTTTCGTTTCGTACAAGTTACAGAGTCCGGAACGGTTTCTAACTCATCCCGCCAGATTACAAACAACGCTTCCTATTACAACTCTACTTTCCTTAATACATCTTGGGCTCCCGAATCTTCTTATTCTTCGGGTAATGGGCCTTCATTAAACCCCGGGTACTATCTTTGGCAAGCCCATTTGGGATGCCTATGTCACTAAGAACCCAAGAAGTTCTCTTGCTGGGACGCCAAAAGAGCATTTCGTCGGGTTTAGTTTGATGCAGAATTTGTCGAGGTTATCAAAAGTTTCCTTGAGATCTTCGATCAACGTCGTCCCCTTTCTCGACGTTATGACTACGTCATCAATGTATACTTGTACATTTTTTCCAATCTGTGTTGCCAAACACTTCTGCATCATCCTCTGATATGTTGCTCCCGCGTTTTTCAACCCGAAGGGCATTGTTTTATAACAAAATACGCCGTACGGTGTGATGAACGCTGTTTTGGCTTCGTCGTCTTCTTTTAATCTGATCTAGTTATAACCAGAGTATGCGTCCAGAAAGGAAAGACGTTCACATCCTGCCGTGGAGTCGATAATCTGATCGATCCTTGGGAGGGGAAAGTGATCCTTTGGACAATGTTTATTTAGACACGTAAAGTCGACACACATGCGAAGGACTTTAGTGTTTTTCTTTGGCACCATCACTGGGTTAGCTACCCAAGTGGCCTCGGTAGATATCTCTTTGATGAAACCAGCTTCTCTGAGTCGATTGATTTCTGATAACATAGCTTTGCGGTTTGGTTCCGAAAAACGTCGCAGAGGTTGTTTGATTGGTCTCGCTAGTGGATCCAAGTTAAGGTGGTGCTCGGCAAGTTCCCTGGGTACTCCTGGCATGTCAGCTGGACACCATGCGAAGATTTTCCAGTTCTCACGGAGGAACTTGACGAGCGCGCTTTCCTATGCGAGGTCCATGTCCTTTGCAATGGATGTCGTATTTTTTGGATCCGTCGGGTGAATCTGCACCTCCTTAGAATTTTTCTCAGTGTTGAAAGTTGATTCTTTATTTGGCCTTGCGACGTCTGGCAGTACGTCGTAGTAAGTCATGAGCCTTGATGCCAAATACTCAGCTTGCATCCCGAAAGTTTCTGATAGTCGATGAAAATCCTTGTCACATTTATCGGCTAGGGCAAAGCTTCCTTTGATTGTAATTGGTCCCTTAGGTCCGGGCATCCTCCACAGTAGGTACGTGTAGTGTGGTACTGCCATAAATCTAGCATATGCTGGTCGTCCCAACAGAGCGTGGTATTGTGACGGGAAATCTACGACTTCAAACTCCAATTTCTCGATTTTGTAATTTTCTCGGGTCCCAAACCGAACGTCGAGATTTATCTTCCCCAACGGATAGCTTGGCTTCTCTGGTGTGATGCCGTGAAATCTCGTGTCTGTTGGTTTCAGGTTTGCTAGGGAGATGTTCATCTTCCTTAATGTATCTGCGTACATGAGGTTCAAGCTGCTGCCACCATCTATAAACACGCGAGACACGTCAAATCCTGCGATGACCGCTGGTAGTATGAGTGCTGACTGCCCTGGTCGAGGAACTTGCTGCGGATGATCTGCTATGGTGAAGCCGATGTCTTGCCCTGACCAGTTGAGGTACTCAACTGTTGGTGGAGGCATTTTCTCTGCCATGAACACCTGTCGCGAGATTACTTTTTGAGTTCTATTGGACGGCCTTCCCTTCTGAATCATCGAGACCGCTCCATTAGAATTGGGGTCAACATAAGGCGGTGGTGCAGGCGCCGCCGCTATTCTTAGCTGATGTCGATTGTCATCTGTTATCGCGGGAGGAGGTGGTAGGTGGACCTCACTTCTGGGTTCTCGAGGGTTTCTTTGCGCTGCCTGAGCATTAGCATGCCCCGCATATCTCGGCGTTGCTCGGAAATTTCGACAATCCTTCCGTAGATGTCCCGACTGTCTTTTTCCGTTGCTCGTCGAGGAAAAAGTGCATCCGACACGGCCCGTTCATCATTTCTTCGGGAGACACAAAAGGCCTCCGGAACCTTGGCCCGCTGTTTTGCCTATTTTGTCGAAATTCGTCTCTCGTTGTCACTTCGTTGCTCATTACTTCTCTGGTAGTCATCTCGATTATTTCCTCCTGCACTGGCTCGGAAACCAGCCGAAATTTGACCTGGAGCATCATAATTCGAGTACTGCCGAGGAAATCGTCGCCTTGATTGATAGTTTCGACCGCGGTCCTCCTCTGGCGACCTATGCCGTTTGTTGTGGACAGCATCTTCTCCATCTGCCCATCTATTTGCTATTTCCATTAATGCGATATCTGTCTTTGGATTGGTTCTTCCCAAATCTTCGACAAAATCTCCACGCCTGATCCCTGCGACAAATGCATCTATTGCCCTCTCATCAGATATATTTTCTGCCGAGTTTTTTATGATGTTCCACCTTTGGATATACTTTCTCATTGGCTCATCTGGCTTCTGTCGACACGCCCGTAACTCCTCTAGAGACGCGGGCTTTTTGCAGGTGGATCGGAAATTCTTGACGAATATGTCCTCAAAGCTATCCCAACTGTCGATAGATCCTGGCGGAAGCTTTTTGATCCAAGATCGTGCAGCTCCACTTAAGTGCACCTGAATACTTTGCATGGCTGTTGCCCTAGTCCCTCCAGTTAACTTCACCGTCTCGAGGTAATCAACTAGCCAATCCTCTGGATCTTGCAGACCGTCGAATTTTTTGAAATGATCAGGCAACTTAAATCCCAAAGGGACTCGAGTTTTTCGTACTCTCCTTGTGAAGCACGGCAAACCGCACATATCCTCGTCGTTTAATTCTGGGGAGTGCCGATGTTCCCTTCTGCCTTGTCGTGCTCTGTCTACCCTTGCTTGTGCTGCCGTATCTCTTGCTCCACTTGTTCCTTCGACATTTGCTGCTGCTGCTGCCGTAGGTCGTGGACTATTTTGTCTTGCAGCTCCTTCTGGCGCTGTTGATACAAACGCCGTTCCCATGGCTTCAGCTCCTGCCACTGCCATGTTGTACAAAGCCTCCCTTGGATCTCCTGGAGGTGGCCTGGATGCGAGGATAAAGGCTTGTGTCGCCATATACCCAGCTTCTGGTGTCATAGGGATAATATTCCCTCTTGTGTCTATCGACATAAAAGACATGTCGAGATTTTGAACCAGGTACTCTCTTTCTCCTTCAGGTATGTGTTGCAATCTGGACCTTGCTCTGTTCCGAGCTTCTCTATGGCTATCTCCCGAGGTTCCAGATTGTCGACTTAGCTCTGCCCTCCGTCTACTTGACGCGGAAGCTGCCTCCTTTCTTCTGTTTAAAGCTTCGTCTGTTTTTCCAGTTCTCTTCCAGCTCTGGCGAGTCTATATTGATAAGCTTGCAGTTCTTGGACTGTAGCGGTTGTCGTCATTGGCTCCGAACCATCTAAAGCTTTTGCAGCTCTATCCCAGGCTGTTTGTGGAAGTTGAACTCTAACGCGTGGTGTGGGCCCGACATATTTAGTGCCCATACCTCTCCCCTCTCCTTTGATCTGAGGGATCGACATAGGGATTGCCCAAATCGTCGAAATCCTCCGATGTTTCCTCTTGATCGCGGCTTGCATCTCCAATGGCAAAAACTTGATGATATTTTGGAGTTTTCACTTTGCTTGGTTCGGTGACACCATCATAGAGTTTGCTCAAGGCCTTCCCAATAGAGGTGGATTTGTCGATGAAGTCGAAGCTATCAGTGTCGCTTGAATCATCGCTTATATAAGAGTCCGCCGATGATTCGAAGGACATGTCGCTGAAGATTCTGGCGAGTTTTTCACTTGCCCTGCTGTCGATGAAGCGTGGCGACGAAATCTCCTTATCGCTGGACTCGACGGATGATACTGAGTTTGAGAGATCAGAACCACCCGACGAAAATCCCGACGAGATCGGAACTTCGAGACGATACACTCCTTCTTTTTGGACGCGGAAATTGAATTTTCTGAACGTCATCTTCATTGGCTCCTCCAGATACGCATATGCATCCAAACGGGAGGGCGGGTGAGGAACAAAATCAACAAGACCAGTTTCGATCTGTTTACCTCTGTCCATGATGTTGCTTGCTACTGATGAAGTCGACGATCTTGAACGTGCCATCGAGATCAGCTCCTTGTCGCCTCTAGTTCCCACAGACGGCGCCAATTGACAAGGTATTAACTTGTCAATGCCTATGGATTGTAGGCTAGGGTTTAGTTGGAAGTAGAGGGCAAGTAGATCTCGAAGGTTTCAGCCGAAAAGTACTCGACGATTATGAAAACTAGGGTTTGTAGACAATGATTCGATGATCTCGCGTCCCTCGACTCCCCCTTATATAGGAGGCGGAGCCGAGGGATTCGTGTCTGTACAAGTTACAAAGTCCGGGAAGGTTTCAAACTCATCCCGTAAGATTACAAATAAGACTTTCTATTACAACTCTAACTTTCCTTAATAATATCTTGGGCTTCCGAATCTCCTTATTCTTCGAGTAGTGGGCCTTCAATAAACCCCGGGTACTATCTTTGGCAAGCCCATTAGGGATGCCTATGTCACTGTCGTCTTGGTCATATTGGAGTGAAACACATGAAGAAACTCCATACCGATGGATTACTTGAATCACTTGACTTTGAGGCACTTGATAGATGCGAAGCATGTCTAATGGGAAAAATGACTAAGACTCCATTCTCTGGTATTATGTAGCGAGCTACTGACTTATTGGAAATCATACATACCGATGTGTGCGGACCAATGAGTGTAGCCTCGCGCGGTGGTTATCGTTATGTTCTAACCTTCACAGATGATTTGAGTAGATATGGGTATATCTATTTAATGAAACATAAATCCGAAACTTTCGAGAAGTTTAAGGAATTCCAAAGTGAAGTAGAAAATCAACGTAACAAGAAGATTAAATTCCTACGATCTGATCGCGGAGGTGAATATCTGAGTTATGAGTTTGGCATGCATTTAAATAAATGCAGAATACTTTCACAATTGACACCGCCGGGAACACCACAACGAAACGGTGTGTCCGAACGTCGTAATAGAACTCTCTTAGATATGGTTCGTTCTATGATGTCTCTTGCTGATTTACCGCTATCATTTTGGAGTTATGCATTAGAGACAGCCGCATTCACTTTAAATAGAGCACCATCAAAATCCGTTGAAACAACACCGTATGAATTATGGTTTAATAAGAAACCTAAGCTGTCGTTCCTAAAAGTTTGGGATTGCGAAGCCTATGTAAAAAAGTTACAACCGGACAAGCTAGAACCCAAAGCGGAGAAATGCGTCTTCATAGGATACCCTAAGGAAACTATAGGGTATACTTTCTATCACAGATTCGAAGGCAAGATCTTTGTTGCTAAGAACGGAACCTTTCTTGAGAAAGAATTTCTCACTAAAGAAGTGACTGGAAGAAAAGTAGAACTCGATGAGATTGATGAATCTTCACTCATTGATTAGAGTAGCGCAGTACCGGAAGATGTTCCTGTGCCGCCTACACCGGCAACAGAGGAAGCTAATGATAATTATCATGAAACTTCGAACGAGATAACTACTGAACCTCGCAGATCGACAAGGGAACGTGCCACTCCTGATTGGTATGATCCTTGTCTAAATGTCATGATTGTGGACAACAATGATGAAGACCCTGCGACATATGAAGAAAATATGATGAGCCCAGATTCCAACAAATGGCAAGAAGCCATGAAATCCGAAATGGGATCCATGTATGATAACAAAGTGTGGACTTTGGTAGACTTACCTGATAGCCGCAAGGCTGTCGAGAATAAATGGATCTTCAAGAGAAAAACAGATGCCGATGGTAATATTACTGTCTATAAAGCTCGACTTGTCGCAAAGGGTTTCCGACAAATTCAAGGTGTTGACTACGATGAGACTTTCTCACCTGTAGCGAAGCTAAAATCTGTGAGGATTTTGTTAGCAATAGCTGCATTTTTCGATTATGAGATTTGGCGGATGGATGTCAAAACGGCGTTCCTTAATGGAGACATTGAGGAAGAGTTGTATATGGTACAACCCAAAGGTTTTGTCGATCCTAAAAATGCTGACAAAGTATGGAAACTTCAGCGTTCAATTTATGGACTGAAGCAAGCATCAAGAAGTTGGAACCGACGCTTTGATAAGGTGATCAAAGACTTCGGGTTTATACAGTGTCATGGAGAGGCCTGTATTTACAAGAAAGTGAGTGGGAGCTCGTAGCATTCCCGATATTATATGTAGATGACATATTATTGATTGGGAATGATATAGAACTGATAGCAGGTGTAAAGGGTTATTTGAATAATAGTTTTTCAATGAAAGACCTTGGTGAAGCATCGTATATATTAGGCATCAAGATTTATAGAGATAGATCAAGACGTCTAATAGGGCTATCACAGAGTTCATACCTGGACAAGATTCTAAAGAAGTTTAGAATGGACGAAAGTAAGAAAGGATTCTTACCTATGTTACCAGGCAAGGTCTTGAGTTAGACTCAAGGTCTGGCTATGGCAGAAGAAAGAGAAAGGATGAGTAATATCCCCTATGCCTCGGCAGTAGGCTCTATCATGTATGCCATGCTATGTACTAGACCGGATATAGCACATGCTGTTAGTTTGACTAGCATATATCAAAGTGATCCAGGAATGGAACACTGGATAGCGGTCAAGAATATCCTGAAGTACTTGAAAAGAACTAAGGATATGTTTCTTTTTTATGGAGGTGACCAAGAGCTCGTTGTAACAAGTTACACCGATGCAAGTTGGAACACTGATCCTGATGACTCTAAGTCACAGTCTGGGTACGTGTTTATATTGAATGGTGCTGCAGTAAGCTGGGCAAGCTCAAAGCAGTGCACGGTGGCGAAGTCATCAACAGAATCGGAGTACATAGCGGCTTCAGAGGCTTCATCAGAAGCGGTATGGATGAAGATGTTCATTGTAGAGCTCGGTGTGGTTCCTAGTGCATTGGACCCATTAGTCATCTATTGTGACAACATGGGTGCCATCGCCAATGCACAAGAACCAAGGTCACACAAGAGGCTGAAGCATATCAAGCTGCGTTATCATTTGATTCGCGAGTACATCGAAGATGGAGAAGTAAAGATTTGCAAAGTACACACTGATCTGAATGTAGAAGATCCGTTGACTAATGCTCTCCCTAGGGCAAAGGATGACCAACACCAGAATGCCATGGGTGTTAGGTACCTTACAACGTAATCTAGATTATTGACTCTAGTGCAAGTGGGAGACGGTTGGAGATATGCCCAAGAGGCAATAATAAAAGTGGTTATTATATATCTTTATGTTTATGATAAATATTTATATACCATGCTATAATTGTATTAACCGAAACATTGATACATGTGTGTTATGTAAACAACAATGAGTCCCTAGTAAGCCTCTTAACTAGCTTGTTGATTAATAGATGATTAGTTTCATAATAATGAACATTGGATGTTATTAATAACAAGGTTATATCATTGTATGAATGATGTAATGGACACACCCAATTAAGCGTAGCATAAGATCACGTCATTAAGTTATTTGCTATAAGCTTTCGATACATAGTTACCTAGTCCTTATGACCATGAGATCATGTAAATCACTTATACCGGAAAGGTACTTTGATTACATCAAACGCCACTGCGTAAATGGATGGTTATAAAGGTGGGATTACGTATCCAGAAAGTATGAGTTGAGGCATATGGATCAACAGTGGGATTTGTCCATCCCTATGACGGATAGATATACTCTGGGCCCTCTCGCTGGAATGTCGTCTAATGTCTTGCAAGCATATGAATAAGTTCATAAGAGACCACATACCACGGTACGAGTAAAGAGTACTTGTCAGGAGACGAGGTTGAACAAGGTATAGAATGATACCGATGATCAAACCTCGGACAAGTAAAATATCGCGTGACAAAAGGAATTGGTATCGTATGTGAATGGTTCATTCGATCACTAAGTCATCGTTGAATATGTGGGAGCCATTATGGATCTCCAGATCCTGCTATTGGTTATTGGTCGGAGAGAGATCTCAACCATGTCTACATAGTTCACGAACCGTAGGGTGACACACTTAAGGTTTGATGTTGTAATAGTAGAACTTGAATATGGAATGGAGTTCGAAGTATTGTTCGAAGTCCCGGATGGGATCCCGGACATCACGAGGAGTTCCGGAATGGTCCGGAGAATAAGATTCATATATAGGAAGTCATATTCCAAGTTTGGAAATGATCTGGTGCATTTATGAAGGTTCTAGAAGGTTCTAGAAAAGTCCGGAAGAAATCACTTTGGAAGGCGGAGTCCCGGAGGGACTCCACCACCATGGCCGGCCAACCCTAGAGGGTGGAGTCCCAGGTGGACTCCACCAAAGGTGGCCGGCCACCCCTCCCAAGGAAAGGTGGGAGTCCCACCTCAAGTGGGAATCCCACCTTGGGTAGGTTTCATGTCATATGGAAGGTTTTGGTTTGGGGTCTTATTCGAAGACTTGTAGACCAACTCTTGGGTGTTCCACCTATATAATGAGGGACAAGGGGAGGGGGCCGGCCACCCCAAGACCACAAGGTGGCCGCACCCTTTAGTGGCCGGCGCCCCCCTCTCCCAAACCCTAGCCGCCCCCTCTCCTCCACCTCTCCCGCAACGCTTAGCGAAGCTCCACCGGAGTTCTCCATCGCCACCGCCACCACACCGTCGTGCTGCTGGATTCACGGAGGAGCTACTACTTCCGCTGCCCGCTAGAACGGGGAGAAGGACGTCGTCTTCATCAACACCGAACGTGTGACCGAGTACGGAGGTGCTGCCCGATCGTGGCGCCGTGATCAAGATCTTCTACGCGCTTTTGCAAGCGGAAAGTGATCGTCTACCGCAGCAACAAGAGCCTCATCTTGTAGGCTTTGGAAATCTTCAAGGGTGAGTCTCGACGATCTCCTCGTTGCTCCCGTCTTCTAGATTGCATCTTGGCTTGGATTGCGTTCTCGCGGTAGGAAATTTTTTGTTTTCTATGCAATGAATCCCTAAAGGAAACATGGTTATATGCATCTTAATAATATTAAGTTTCCCCTCTTTATGTTGAAAATCTTGAAGTTACACTTGTTTTATCTTTCTATGCTTGTTGCATTATGCTTCATGAATTTGTTTATTTACAAGATTCCTTTTCATCGGAAGTGGGTTAGACTTAAATGTGTTTTGAATTTGCTTTTTGATGCTCTCTTTTGCTTCAACTCTTATTTCTTATGTGAGCATCATTAAAATTGCTGAGCCCATCTTAATGGCTATAAAGAAAGCACTTCTTGGGAGATAACCCATGTATGTTTTTACTACTGTTTTGTTGTGTCTTGGAAGTTGTTACTACTGTAGCAACCTCTCTTTATCTTTATTTTATTGCATTGTTGTGCCAAGTAAAGTCTGTGATAGTAATGTTGATACTAGATTTGGATTACTGCGCAGAAACAGATTTCTTGCTGTCACGAATTTGAGTAGAATTCTCTGTAGGTAACTCAGAAAAATCTTCCAATTTGCGTGCGTGATCCTCAGATATGTACGCAACTTTCATTCAATTTGAGCTTTTTCATCTGAGCAAGTTAAGTGCCCCATAAAAATTCGTCTTTACGGACTGTTCTGTTTTGACAGATTCTGCCTTTTATTTCGCATTGCCTGTTTTGCTATGTTTGATGGATTTCTTTGTTCCATTAACTTCCCGTAGCTTTGGGCAATGTACAGAAGTGTTAAGAATGATTGTGTTACCTCTGAACATGTGAATTTTTGATTATGCACTAACCCTCTAATGAGTTTGTTTTGAGTTTGGTGTGGAGGAAGTTTTCAAGGGTCAAGAGAGGAGGATGATATACTATGATCAAGAAGAGTGAAAAGTCTAAGCTTGGGGATGCCCCCGTGGTTCATCCCTACATATTTCAAGAAGACTCAAGCATCTAATCTTGGGGATGCCCAAGGCATCCCCTTCTTCATCGACAACTTATCAGGTCACCTCTAGTGAAACTATATTTTTATTCGGTCACATCTTATGTACTTTACTTGGAGCGTCTATTTGTTTTTATTTTCGTTTTGTTATTTTCATTCTCTGAATAAATTCATGCTTGTGTGGGAGAGAGACACGCTTCGCTGTTGCGTATGAACACATGTGTTCTTAGCTTTACTCTTAATGTTCATGGCGAAGGTTGAAACTGCTTCGTTCATTGTTATATGGTTGGAAACGGAAAATGCTTCATGTGGTAATTGGTATAATGTCTTGAATAATTTGATACTTGGCAATTGTTGTGCTCATATAGATCATGTTTAAGCTCTTGCATCATGTACTTTGTACCCATTAATGAAGAACTACATAGAGCTTGTTAAAATTTGGTTTGCATGATTGGTCTCTAGAGTCTAGATATTTTGTGGTTAAGGTGTTTGAACAACAAGGAAGATGTTGTAAAGTCTTATAATGCTTACCATATGTTCATATGTGAGTCTTGCTGCACCGTTTTATACTTGAGTTTTCTTCAAACAACCTTGCTAGCCTAAGCCTTGTATTGAGAGGGAATTCTTCTCGTGCATCCAAATCCTTGAGCCAAAATCCATGCCATTTGTGTCCACCATACCTACCTACCACATGGTATTTCTCTGCCATTCCAAAGTAAATTACTTGAGTGCTACCTTTAAAATTCTATTCTTTGCCTTTACAATACATAGCTCATGGGAAAACAGCCTTAAAAACTATTGTGGTGAAGAATATATACTTATGTATCTTATTTCTTAATAAGTTGCTTGTTGAGCGGTAACCATGTTTCTGGGGACGCCATCAACTATTACCTTTGTTGAATATCATGTGAGTTGCTATGCATGTTCGTCTTGTCTGAAGTAAGGGCGATTTTCATGATCAAATGTATTGAGTATGCATATTGTTAGAGAAGAACATTGGGCCGCTGACTAAAGCCATGAATCATGGTGGAAGTTTCAGTTTGGACAATTAATCCGCAATCTCTTATGAGAATTTTATCTGTTGTTGAATGCTTATGCATTAAAAGAGGAGTCCATTATCTGTTGTCTATGTTGTCCCGGTATGGATGTCTAAGTTGAGAATAATCAAAAGCGAGAAATCCAATGCGAACTTTCTCCTTAGACCTCTGTACAGGCGGCATAGAGGTACCCCTTTGTGACACTTAGTTGAAACATATGTTATGCAATGATAATCCGTGTTAATCCAAGCTAATTATGTCAAGGTGCGGGCACTATTAGTATTCTATGCATGAGGCTTGCAACTTATAGGATGTCTTATACATAACACATATGATTTATTACTACCGTTGACAAAATTGTTTTTATGTTTTCAAAATGAAAAGCTCTAGCACAAAAATAGTAATCCATGCTTCCCTCTACGAAGGGCCATTCTTCTACTTTATTGTTGAGTCAGTTTACCTATTCTTTCTATCTTAGAAGCAAACACTTGTGTCAACTGTGTGCATTGATTCTTACATGTTTACCTATTGCACTTGTTATATTACTTTGTGTTGACAACTATCCATGAGATATATATGTTACAAGTTGAAAGCAATTGCTGAAACTTAATCATCCTTTGTGTTGCTTCAATGCCTTTTACTTTGAATCTATTTCTTTATGAGTTAACTCTTATGCAAGACTTATTGATGCTTGTCTTGAAAGTACTATTCATGAAAAGTCTTTGCTATATGATTCAGTTGTTTAATCATTGTCTTTACCATTGCTTTGAATCACTTCATTCATCTCATATGCTTTACAATAGTATGATCAAGATTATGATAGCATGTCACTTAAGAAATTATCTTTGTTATCGTTTACCTACTCGAGGGCGAGTGGGAACTAAGCTTGGGGATGCTTGATACGTCTCAAACGTATCTATAATTTCTTATGTTCCATGCTTGTTTTATGACAATACCTACATGTTTTGTTCACACTTTATATCGTTTTGATGCGTTTTCCGGAACTAACCTGTTGACAAGATGCCGAAGTGTCAGTTCCTGTTTTCTGCTGCTTTTGGTTTCAGAAATCTTAGTAAGGAAATATTCTCGGAATTGGACGAAATCAAGGCCCACGATCTTATATTTCCACGAAGCTTCCAGAACACCGGAGAGAGACCAGAGGGGAGCCAGGGGGGCCCACACACCAGGGCGGCGCGGCCAAGGGGTGAGGCGCGCCCCCCTAGTGTGTGGTCCCACCAGGGCCCCTCCGAGGCTGCCCTTCCGCTTACTTAAGGAATCCGTCGCGAAAACCCTAAGAGAATAAGCCACGATACGAGAAAAGTTCCAGAGCCGCCGCCATCGCGAAGCCAAGATTCGGGGGACAGAAGTCTCTGTTCCGGCACGCCGCCGGGACGGGGAATTGCCACCGGAAGGCATCTCCACCGCCATCTTCATCAACATTGCTGTCTCCTATGATGAGGAGGGAGTAGTTCTCCCCCGAGGCTGAGGGCTCTACCGTAGCTATGTGGTTCATCTCTCTCTCCCATGTGATCTTTATGTGATCATGAGCTTTGTGATCTAGTTGAATATCATCTATGTGCTACTCTAGTGATGTTATTAAAGTAGTATGTTCCTCCTTCATGATGTAATGTGGACAGTGTGTGCATCATGTAGTACTTGGCGTAGGTTATGATTGTGATCTCTTGTAGATTATGAAGTTAACTATTACTATGATAGTATTGATGTGATCTATTCCCCCTTTCATAGCTAATGTTGACATGTGCATGCTATGTTAGTACTCGGTATAATTGCGTTGGTCTATCATGCACTCTAAGGTTATTTAAATATGAACATCGAATGTTGTGGAGCTTGTTAACTCCGGCATTGAGGTGCTCTTGTAGCCCTACACAATGAATGGTGTTTGTCATCCAACAAGGGAGTGTAGAGAAAGTAGTATTTGTTTATTCAGATATGTGATCAATGTTGAGAGTGTCCACTAGTGAAAGTATGATCCCTAGGCCTTGTTTCCAAGCACTGAAACTCCGTTTATTTACTGTTCTGTTGCATGTTTACTCGCTGCCATATTTTATTCAGATTGCTATTACCACTCGTATACATCCATACTACTTGTATTTCACTATCTCTTCGCCGAACTAGTGCACCTATACATCTGACAAGTGTATTAGGTGTGTTGGGGACACAAGAGACTTCTTGTATCGTAATTGCAGGGTTGCTTGAGAGGGATATCTTTGACCTGTTCCTCCCTGAGTTCGATAAACCTTGGGTGATTCACTTAAGGGAAACTTGCTTCTGTTCTACAAACCTCTGCTCTTGGAGGCCCAACACTGTCTACAGGAATAGAAGCGTGCGTAGACATCAGGGGACCTAGCGGTGCATCAAGCACATATTGCAGATTTCCGCCATTGAGGAAGATCCTCACATGACGGAACCAGTCGGTGAAGTTGCTACCATTGCTTTTAAGCTTTTCTTTCTCTAGGAACTGGTTAAAATTGATTGATGGGGACGCCATGATCTACAACATATATTTTAGACTAATTTTATGACAAATTGAGTTCAAATTTTAATTCTACAAAATTAAACTAGGTGAACTCCCACTCAAAACAATATCCCTCGCATTGTCTTAGTGATCACACGAACCAAATTCGCTACACCAACTCTGATCATCACGAGACAATATGTAACTTCAATGGCGAACACTCAAAGTGTTCATCATATCAATCATATGACTCGTGCTCTACCTTTCGGTATCCCGTGTTCCGAGACCATGTCTGTACGTGCTAGGCTCGTCAAGGAAACCTTAGTATCCGTGTATGCAAATTTGGCTTGCACCCGTTGTATGCACATGTAGAATCTATCACACCCGATCATCACGTGATGCTTCGAAATGACAAGTCTTAGCAACGGTGCATACTGATGTCTACGCACGCTTCTATTTCTGTAGACAGTGTTGGGCCTCCAAGAGCAGAGGTTTGTAGAACAGCAGCAAGTTTCCCTTAAGTGGATCACCCAAGGTTTATCGAACTCAGGGAGGAAGAGGTCAAAGATAGCCCTCTCAAGCAACCCTGCAATCACGATACAAGAAGTCTCTTGTGTCCCCAACACACCTAATACACTTGTCAGATGTATAGGTGCACTAGTTCGGCGAAGATATAGTGAAATACAAGTAGTATGGATGTATATGAGCAGTAGTAACGGCGCCAGAAAATAGCTTGCTGGCGTGCAGTTGATGGTAGTAATATTGCAGGAAGTAAAGATGCAGTAAAACAGTAAACAAGCAATGATTGCAGTATTTGGAAACAAGGCCTAGGGATCATACTTTCACTAGTGGACACTCTCAACATTGCAATCATAATGGAATATAAATAAGCACTTCACTATGCTATTCCGAATTACTCTCTGGCAAGATAACGAACTCTAATTCATCATGTAGGCAAACCTTAAATATGTATTCCCAAGTACTAATGAACACCCCACGCTGTCACTTTGAGCATTCATAGGAGGTACTAACACACCACAATTTCATAGAGACATCCAACTCAAATCATAACCCAGTGAACAAGTATTCTGTGAAATATAGCCTAAGAGACTCACACGGTGCACACACTGTCACCTTTACACACGTGGGACAAGGAGTCTCCGGAGATCACATAAGTAAAATCCACTTGAATAGCATAACGACATCTAGATTACAGAGCTCATCATATGGATCTCAATCATGTAAGGAAGCTCATGAGATCATTGTATTGAAGTACATGGGAGAGAGATTAACCACATAGCTACCGGTACAGCCCTTAGCCTCGATGGAGAACTACTCCCTCCTCATGGGAGACAAGCAGCGGTGATGAAGATGGCGGTGGTGTTGATGGAGAAGCCTTCCGGGGGCACTTCCCCGTCCCGGCGGCGTGCCGGAACAGAGACTCCTGTCCCCCAGATCTTGGCTTCGCGATGGCGGCGGCTCTGGAAGGTTTCTCGTACCGTGGATTTTCTGTATCGAAGATTTAGGTCAGGGAGCTTCTTATAGGCGAAGAGGCGGAGTCGGAAGGGCCACGGGGGACCCACACAGTAGGGGGGCGCGCCTGGCTCCTTGGCCGCGCCGCCCACACGTGTGGGGCCACCAGGGCTCCCCTCTGGTGCCTCTCCGGTGTTCTGGAAGCTTTGTGGAATTATAAGATGCTGGGCGTTGATTTCGTCCAATTCCGAGAATATTTCCTTACTAGGATTTCTGAAACCAAAAACAGCAGAAAACAGGAACTGGCACTTCGGCATCTTGTCAATAGGTTAGTTCCGGAAAATGCATAAATATGACATAAAGTGTGTATAAAACATGTAGGTATTGTCATAAAAAAAGCATGGAACATAAGAAATTATAGATACGTTTGAGACGTATCAAGCATCCCCAAGCTTAGTTCCTACTCGCCCTCGAGTAGGTAAACGATAACAAGGATAATTTCTTAAGTGACATGCTACTTACATAATCTTGATCATACTATTGTAGAGCATATGAGATGAATGCAGCGATTCAAAGCAATGGTAAAGATGATGATTAAACAACTGAATCATATAGCAAAGACTTTTCATCAATAGGACTTGCATAAGAGTTACTCATAAAGCAATAGATTCAAAGTAGAAGGTATTGAAGCAACACAAAGGATGATTAAGTTTCAGCAATTGCTTTCAACTTGTAACATATATATCTCATGGATAGTTGTCAACATAAAGCAATATAACAAGTGCAATAGGTAAATATGTAAGAATCAATGCACACAGTTGACACAAGTGTTTGCTTCTAAGATAGAAAGAAGTAGGTAAACTGACTCAACATAAAGTAATAGAATGACCCTTCGCAGAGGGAAGCATGGATTACTATTTTTGTGCTAGAGCTTTTTATTTTGAAAACATAGAAACAATTTTGTCAACGGTAGTAATAAATCATATGTGTTATGTATAAGACATCCTATAAGTTGCAAGCCTCATGCATAGAATAATAATAGTGCTCGCACCTTGTTCTAATTAGCTTGGATTAACACGGATTATCATTGCATAGCATATGTTTCAACCAAGTGTCACAAAGGGGTACCTCTATGCCGCCTGTACAGAGGTCTAAGGAGAAAGTTCGCATTGGATTTCTCGCTTTTGATTATTCTGAACTTAGACATCCATACCGGGACAACATAGACAACAGATAATGGACTCCTCTTTAATGCGTAAACATTTAACAACAGATAAAATTCTCATAAGAGATTGAGGATTTGTGTCCAAACTGAAACTTCCACCATGATTCATGGTTTTAGTTAGCGGCCCAATGTTCTTCTCTAACAATATGCATACTCAAACCATTTGATCATGAAAATCGCCTTACTTCAGACAAGACGAACATGCATAGCAACTCACATGATATTCAACAAAGGTAAAAGTTGATGGCGTCCCCGAAACATGGTTACCGCTCAACAAGCAACTTATTAAGAAATAAGATACATAAGTACATATTCTTCAGCACAATAGTTTTTAAGGCTATTTTCCCATGAGCTATGTATTGTAAAGGCAAAGAATAGAATTTTAAAGGTAGCACTCAAGTAATGTACTTTGGAATGGCAGAGAAATACCATGTGGTAGGTAGGTATGGTGGACACAAATGGCATAGTTTTTGGCTCAAGGATTTGGATGCACGAGAAGAATCCCTCTCAATACAAGGCTAGGCTAGCAAGGTTGTTTGAAGCAAACTCAAGTATAAAATGGTGCAGCAAGACTCACATATGAACATATTGTAAGTATTATAAGACTTTACATCGTCTCCTTGTTGTTCAAACACCTTAATCAGAAAATATCTAGACTCTAGAGACCAATCATGCAAACCAAATTTTAACAAGCTCTATGTAGTTCTTCATTAATAGGTGCAAAGTATATGATGCAAGAGCTTAAACATGATCTATATGAGCACAACAATTGCCAAGTATCAAATTATTCAAGACATTATACCAATTACCACATGCAGCATTTTCTGTTTCCAACCATATAACAATGAACGAAGCAGTTTCAACCTTCACCATGAACATTAAGAGTAAAGCTAAGAACACATGTGTTCATACGCAACAGCGAAGCGTGTCTCTCTCCCACACAAGCATGAATTTATTCAAACAAAACAAAAACAAACATACGCTCCAAGTAAAGTACATAAGATGTGACCGAATAAAAATATAGTTTCAATAGAAGAAACCTGATAAGTTGATGAAGAAGGGGATGCCTTGGGCATCCCCAAGCTTAGACGCTTGAGTCTTCTTGAAATATGCAGGGATGAACCACCGAGGCATCCCCAAGCTTAGACTTTTCACTCTTCTTGATCATATATCATCCTCCTCTCTTGACCCTTGAAAACTTCTGCCACACCAAACTCGAAACAACTCATTAGAGGGTTAGTGCATAATCAAAATTTCACATGTTCAGAGGTGACACAATCATTCTTAACACTTCTGGACATTGCCCAAAGCTACTGGAAGTCAATGGAACAAAGAAATCCATCCAACACAGCAAAACAGGCAATGCGAAATAAAAGGTAGAATCTGTCAAAACAGAATAGTCCGTAAATACGAATTTTTTAGAGGCACTGGACTTGCTCAGCCGAAAATTCTCAAATTGAATGAAAGTTGCGTACATATCTGAGGATCACGCACGTAAATTGGCAGATTTTTCTGAGTTACCTACAGAGAACCCTGCCCAAATTCGGTACAGCAAGAAATCTGTTTCTGCGCAGTAATCCAAATCTAGTATCAACCCTACTATCAAAGACTTTACTTGGCACAACAATGAAATAAAATAAAGATAAGAAGAGGTTGCTACAGTAGTAACAACTTCAAGACTCAAATATAAAACAAAAGTATTGTAGCAAAATAAAAAAACATGGGTTATCTCCCAAGAAGTGCTTTCTTTATAGCCATTAAGATGGGCTCAGCAGTTTTAATGATGCACTCCCAAGAAATAAGAGTTGAAGAAAAAGAGAGCATCAAGAAGCAAATTCAAAACAAATTTAAGCCTAACCCACTTCCTATGAAAAGGAATCTTGTAAATAAACAAGTCATGTAGGCATAACGCAACAAGCATAGGAAAACTAGACAAGCGCAACTTCAAGATTTTCAGGATATAGAGAGGTGTTTTAGTAACATGAAAACTTCTACAACCATATTTTCCTCTCTCATAATGATTTTCAGTAGCATCATGAACAAACTCAACAATATAACTATCAAATGAAACATTCTTATCATGAGTCTCATGCATAAAATTATTACTACTCCCAACATAAGCATAATCAATTTTATTAGTTGTAGTGGGAGCAAATTCAACAAAGTAGCTATCATTATTATTCTCATCATCAAATATAGGAGGTATAGTATCATCATAATAAACTTTATCCTCCATAGTAGGCGGCACCAGAAGACCACTATCATTATAATCATCATATATGGGAGGCATATCATAATCAACATAAACTTTCTCCTCAATACCCGGAGGGCTAAAGAGATCATTTTCATCAAAACCGACCTCCCCAAGCTTAGAATTTTCTATATCATTATCAACAATGGTGTTCAAAGCATTCATACTAATATTACTACTAGCATGCAAATAAGGTTCCATAGGTTTTTTAATTTTCGCATTAAACCATTCATGTCTTGACTCAGAAATAGTTTAAAAAGCTCACGAGATGTTTTCCATTATGCCTTACTAGTGTTTAACAAGAAACAAAAAGATGCAATTGCAGGATCTAAAGGAAATAGCTTCGAGCACACACACAACGGCAACAGAAAAGTACTTAGTTACCTGGGACCGGAGTATGAGTGCCTTTTACCTTTCCTCCCCGGCAACGGCGCCAGAAAAGTGCTTGATGTCTACGCACGCTTCTATTCCTGTAGACAGTGTTGGGCCTCCTAGAGCAGAGGTTTGTAGAACAGCAGCAAGTTTCCCTTAAGTGGATCACCCAAGGTTTATCGAACTCAGGGAGGAAGAGGTCAAAGATAGCCCTCTCAAGCAACCCTGCAATCACGATACACGAAGTTTCTTGTGTCCCCTACACACCTAATACAATTGTCAGATGTATAGGTGCACTAGTTCGGCGAAGAGATAGTGAAATACAAGTAGTATGGATGTATATGAGCAGTAGTAACGGCGCCAGAAAATAGCTTGCTGGCGTGCAGTTGATGGTAGTAATATTGCAGGAAGTAAAGATGCAGTAAAACAGTAAACAAGCGATGATTGCAGTATTTGGAAACAAGGCCTAGGGATCATACTTTCACTAGTGGACACTCTCAACATTGCAATCATAATGGAATATAAATAAGAACTTCACTATGCTATTCCGAATTACTCTCTGGCAAGATAACGAACTCTAATTCATCATGTAGGCAAACCTTAAAGATGTATTCCCAAGTACTAATGAACACCCCACGCTGTCACTTTGAGCATTCATAGGAGGTACTAACACACCACAATTTCATAGAGACATCCAACTCAAATCATAACCCAGTGAACAAGTATTCTGTGAAATATAGCCTAAGAGACCCACACGGTGCACACACTCGTCACCTTTACACACGTGGGACAAGGAGTCTCCGGAGATCACATAAGTAAAATCCACTTGAATAGCATAACGACATCTAGATTACAAAGCTCATCATATGGATCTCAATCATGTAAGGCAGCTCATGAGATCATTGTATTGAAGTACATGAGAGAGAGATTAACCACATAGCTACCGGTACAGCCCTTAGCCTCGATGGAGAACTACTCCCTCCTCATGGGAGACAACAGCGGTGATGAAGATGGCGGTGGTGTTGATGGAGAAGCCTTCCGGGGCACTTCCCCGTCCCGGCGGCGTGCCGGAACAGAGACTCCTGTCCCCCAGATCTTGGCTTCGCGATGGCGGCGGCTCTGGAAGGTTTCTCGTACCGTGGCTTTTCCGTATCAAAGATTTAGGTCAGGGAGCTTCTTATAGGCGAACGCCTGGCTCCTTGGCCGCGCCGCCCACACGTGTGGGGCCACCAGGGCTCCCCTCTGGTGCCTCTCCGGTGTTCTGGAAGCTTCGTGGAATTATAAGATGTTGGGCGTTGATTTCGTCCAATTCCGAGAATATTTCCTTACTAGGATTTCTGAAACAAAAAACAACAGAAAATAGGAACTGGCACTTCGGCATCTTGTCAATAGGTTAGTTCCGAAAAATGCATAAATATGACATAAAGTGTGTATAAAACATGTAGGTATTGTCATAAAACAAGCATGGAACATAAGAAATTATAGATACGTTTGAGACGTATCACATACTAAGGATGAACACTTTATTATCTTGATATTTAGTGAGAGGGATCATCTTATAATTCTACTGTCGCGATCTAAGCAAAATAAGATGCATAAAAGGATTAACATCACATGCAATTCATATGTGATATGATATGCCCCCTTTGTCTTTGCGCCTTTGATCTTCATCTCCCAAGCATGGACATGATCTCCATCATCAACGGGCATGATCTCCATCATCGTCGGTGTAGCGTCAAGGTCAATGGCGCCGTCTTCATGGTTGTTCCTCCATGTAGTAACTATTACAACTTCTTTGAAATACTACTCAACATGAAATTTAAAGACAACCATAAGGCTCCTGCCGGTTGCCACAATACAATAATGATCATCTCATACATATTCATCATCACATCATGGCCATATCACATCACCAAACCCTGCAAAAACAAGTTAGACGGTTCTAATTTGGTTTGCATATTTTACGTGGTTTAGGGTTTTCGAGTAAGATCCAATCTACCTACGAACATGAACCACAACAGTGATACTAGTGTTGTCAATAGAAAGAGTAAATTGGATCTTCACTATGGTGGGAGAGACAGACACCCGCAAAGCCACTTATGCAATACAAGTTGCATGTCGAGCGTGGAGCAAATCTCATGAACGCGGTCATGTAAAGTTAGCCCGAGCCGCTTCATCCCACCATGCCGCAAGATGCAAAGTACACGAACTAAAGACAACAAAGCATCAACGCCCACAAAACAATTGTGTTCTACTCGTGCAACCAATCTATGCATAGACACGGCTCTGATACCACTGATGGGATTCGTAGCATAGAAAACAAAAAAATCCTACTGCAAGAACAAAAACCAAGCCAAGATGCAATCTAGAAGATGGTAGCAACGAGGGGATCACGAGACTAACCCTTGAAGATTTCCAAAGCCTACGAGATTAGATCTCGTTGTTGCAGAATATGATCACTTGCCGCTTTCAAAAGCGCGTAGAAGATCTTGACGGTGCCACAGTTGGGCAGCACCTCCGTACTCGGTCACACGTTCGGTGTTGATGAAGACGTCCTTCTCCCCGTTCCAGCGAGCAGTGGAAGTAGTAGATCCTCCTCGGAATCCCGGCAGCACGACGGCGTGGTGGCGGTGGTGGTGGAGATCTCCGGCAGGGTTTCGCCAAAGCGTATGCGGGAGAGGTGGAGGAGGAGAGGCGGCTAGGGTTTGGGGAGAGGGGGGCGCCGGCCACTAAGGGGTGCGGCCAAGGCTTTGGTGTAGCCGGCCCCCTCCCCTTGCTCCTCATTATATAGGTGGAACCCCCAAGAGTTTGAATCCAAGTCTTCGAATAAGACCCCAACTCAAAACTTGCCATAAGGACGAAACCTACCCAAGGTGGGACTCCCACCCCTTCCTTGGAGGGGGGGGGGTGGCCGGCCACCTATGGTGGAGTCCACCTGGGACTCCTCCACCCCTTGGTTGGCCGGCCATGGTAGGTGGAGTCCCTCCATCCATGGTGATTTCTTCCGGACTTTTCTAGAACCTTCTAGAACCTTCCATAAATGCACCAGATCATTTTCAAACTTAGAAAATGACTTCCTATATATGAATCTTATTCTCCGGACCATTCCGGAACTTCTCGTGATGTCCTGGATCCCATCTGAGACTCCGAACAAAACTTCGAACTGCATTCCATATTCCATATCTACTTAAACGACATCAAATCTTAAGTGTGTCACCCTATGGTTCGTGAACTATGCAGACATGGTTAAGACTTCTCTCCGACCAATAACCAATAGCGGGATCTGGAGATCCATAATGGCTCCCACATATTCAACGATGACTTAGTGATCGATTGAACCATTTACATACGATACCGATTCCTTTTGTCACGCGATATTTTACTTGTCCGAGGTTTGATTATCGGTATCTCTATACCTCGTTCAACCTCGTCTCCGACAAGTACTCTTTACTCGTACCGTGGTATGTCATCTCTTATGAACCATTCATATGCTTGCAAGCTAATTAGACGACATTCCACCGAGAGGGCCCAGAGTATATCTATCCGTCATCGGGATGGACAATATCCCACTCTTGATCCATATGCCTCATCACATACTTTCCGAATACTTAATCCCACATTTATAACCACCCATTTACGCAGTGGAGTATGATGTAATCAAAGTACCCTTCCGGCATAAGTGGTTTACATGATCTCATGATCAAAGGACTAAGTAACTATGTATCGAAAGATTATAGCAAATGAACTTAATGACGTGATCTTATGCTACGTTTAATTGGGTGTGTCCATTACATCATTCATCAATGACATAACCTTGTTATTAATAACGTCCAATGTTCATGATCATGAAACTATGATCATCTATTAATCAACAAGCTAGTTATACAAGAGGCTTACTAGGAACTCCTTGTTGTTTACATAACACACATGTATCAATGTTTCGGTTAATACAATTATAGCATGGTATGCAAACATTTATCATAAACATAAAAATATATAATAACCACTTTGTTATTGCCTCTTGGGCATATCTCCAACAGAAGTAACATACTGACACCTCCAACCTACCAGGGATCAAATCCCAGGTTTGACACTTTTGTCTCTCATTAAAGGCAAACTAATCGGAGACAACTTGGTGGCTTTGTCTATCTCAAAACCCGCCGAATCATTTTCTTCGACTTAGTCTCTCAGAGGTGGTCATAGGTAGGGTGTGCGTCCGTTCAAAGGGGTGAGTGTGTATGTAATCGGGAGCTGCCTTGCAACAACTGCAATAAAAATGATTGTGTGCTTCAGTTTGATGTAGAACATCGATGACCTGTGGTGTCTTCGTCAATATCAAAACTCGTCGGATTAGTTTTTTGGACTGAGTCTATTTGGAGGTGCTCACAGAGATAGCGTATGCATGCTTTCAAAGGGGTGATTATATACACATATCTGTGAGTGTTTGCGTCTGTTGTAAATGTTATGTCATAGTTATATGCTATATACTCGGCTCCTTGAAACCTTAAAACAACTTTAATAAAAATGGTTGTGTGCATCACTTTGATGGAGGTTTGAACTACGTTTTCGAAAAGATGTTGCCACCTAAGATGCATCCCGTTCTAGAATTATTCTTAATAGTGTCCTTCAACCTGATTTGTCTTTTTTTTTTTCTACAATTAGTGCCAAAAAATACATAACTCAAACTCAACAATATTCTTTACATCCCGCCTCTCATCACCAGATTATGGTTATCCCCTCAAATGGTCACACGACCTTTCCCATTCATACTGTATCTCGGTATGTTTTCTTTTCATCCGGCCAAACAAAAAATGGGCTCATACAGCCCACAGAGTGAGATTACTCCAACATTTTACTTCAAGTTTCTAGAAACTATAGTGGGTGGCCATGCACCATCGACTATGTGATATTGCCTTCGACATACTCACATCAACTTGTACAAGGCCACCATATTGTATTTATGACATATATTTATTTTTTATAAGAGCCTACAGTCCGAGAAACATAGAAAATTGAATCAAGCATCACCCACCACACCTAACACCATCTTTAACATTTAGAGTAGCATGTTCTCGCTATAATCCTTCAACAGTATATAGCACACACATCACATCCACACCTATCTATTAGTACATGTCCGTCACTCCACTCAACGGTACTTATGTTGCCCAAAAGTTGCTACACATTGAGAAAGAGCTAGCAAGCCCTATGTTCATACATTGTAGTTGCCTGCATGCATGTGTGTATACATGTGTGTGATTGCGAAACTTCTCCTGGTTGTCCAATTTTAATAAGATCTACATTTTCTCCAATTTTGATCCTGACACCAGGTAATACAGTAGCAACTAACTGCAGACGCCTCGACGGCTCGACTGATGGATACTGATGTTTTGTTTACTTTTTTGCCAAGAAAAGTTAATAACCCAACCGGTCTGTTGACTTTTCTTACAGAGACTTCAAAGAAATTAAGTCTAAAATTAGCAAATGTGTGACCCACAATAAGGTGAGGGATTGCTAGCTTGTCGATCGGTAGCACTTCAAACGTCATTACATTTTGGTGATATGTTTTGTTAAATTACTCCTGAACGAATGACAGGCTTTGGATTCAGCCCAGAGGATAACATAGGAAAGATTGGCTTTCCAGCTGTGCAAGCGGTTCCATCGTTCTCGTCTTCGTTTCCACGTCTCTTCCCTCACAATCATCCGCTGCGATGCCTCATCCCATGCGCAATAGACCAGGTATATATTTTATGTGTCATTAATGATCCGGTTATAACGTAATGTTCTTACATACATCTTGCTGGATTAAATTAAGATCTAGTAGAATTTTGCATCTTTTTGTTGCTTAATGTCCATCATTTTGTTTGGATAAAATAACGTGAAAGCTATAGATATGCTTATCATAAGTAAAATCATCATTGAAGCATCTTGCTCAGTCGATATATTTTTGTTATGCTGCTACCAGGACCCTTATTTCAGGATGGCACGTGATGCCGCTGCAAGAATCGGTTATCATAAGCCATCGCTGATTGAATCAAGATTTTTCCCTGCTCTTCAGGTACATTTTATTTAATTTTGAGTAACACGCTGTTGACTGCCAAAACCCACCGGCGGGCAGCGGCCTTGTCAACACCGTAGAGCCGGGAAGAGCCTAGAGCTGCGGCTGGCTGAGACCCCTCCGAGCGACGGCCCGCAATGCTCTTCTGGTCACACGCGGCGATGCGAAGTGCAAGGGCGTGCCACCTGACCTATACCTGGCCGGGAAGGTGATGGGGATGCCTCGCTTAGTTTCTGCAGGGCATACATGTAAACATTAAATACGAGCCTCGATCGGCTCTCAGGTTATCCTGTGAATTGGCTCAAAGAGCCGATCCACCCATGATTCGTACGGGGTGCACGAATACTTGGTGGTCCTGCTTGATCAAGATAAAGCTAATGAGATCTACGACGATTTAGGGTTTTCACCGCATAATCGGATCATCCTACTCCAGGTTGGGCCTCGCGGCCACGCACGGTGCTCGTAAGCCGATCCTAAACAAGGCCTAAAAACCAACATGGAGTTGATCCTCGGAACATCCTGTTTAGGACTTGCGAACGCCACCCTACGTGCCACTGGATCCTCCCCCCCTTTGTAAGGCCTAACTATTGCAGATATTAAACTAATCCTTGTAGAACAAGGAGCAATCGTAACGGATCAGATCTACTAAATAACGATCAAGCGGGGTGCCGCCCCCACACCTGAGATAGGCGTGAGGGCGGCTAGATATGCAAGGGTTGCACTACGTAAGCATGCTTAAACGAAGAACAATGCTAACCCTAACACATCTATGATAACTATGTTGCTCGCCATCAAAAGCGCTTCAGTACGAGCAACGCATGAACAACGTGGGGCTTGTGCTGCCTAGATCGCAAGATGCGATCTAGGCAACATGTCGCTTACCTGATAGAAACCCTCGAGACGAAGGAGTTGGCGATGCGCCGAGATTGGTTTGTTTTGGGGTTGAACGTGAGTTGTTGTTTATTCCATAAACCCTAGGTACATATTTATAGTCCAGGGGACTTTCTAATGTGGGCGTGCACCAAACCGTGCACGAGTAAGATTCTACTTTCTAAACTAAGATGCGATCTAATATTTTACAGATACAAGGGCAATTAAACCCAACTTGGTATAACGGGCCGATTCACGTAATCCTCCATGTATATTTCTTTAAGCCCATCTTGATTACGGCCCACCTCTGACTCGGTTAAATTCTGGTGATAACACATGCCCCCCTGGTTTTGGAATTGGTAATTCCGAAATCACTCTGCTTTCCTTCGTCGGGTCATGTCGTGGCAGAACCGTCGCAGTATCCGTCACCATGATGACTTGCCTTCTCAATTTCTCCGCGTGACTTGGCAGTCTTTTCTCTTTCTTTCAAGCACCACTCCCTCGGAAACTGCTGTGGCATTGAATTTCCACCATATCCCCTTTTATTTAACCGCTATGAACAGTTCTGCTCTGCATCTCCCTCGCATTAGCAGTCCAAAAGTCCTCCTGCGCCATCATGTCTTCTTCCTCCTCTGCCTCATCGGATCCTTCCAGCCAGTCCTCCATGTCCCGTGAGCCGACGCCGGAGCACAACCCGGCGGCGGTCCATGCGGCCAACACCCGTCGCGCCATTGCGGCCGGGGAGGAGTCAGACCATGACTTCTCCATCTGGTCCGAGGACGACCAGTCCTCGACGGACGGGGAGAGCGACCTCCGTTTCCTCGCCGACGGGGAATCGGAGGAGGAGAGCGATGACGATCGCTTCTCCTGGGACGACTTCACCTCCTCCGAGGGGGTGGAGGAGGAGGAAGAAGAGGAGGAGGACGACGACGACGACGACTCCCTCGAGGGCTACCCGCCAGCGAAGCGCCTCCGCATGTGGTGGGACGACGATAGCAGCGACGACGAAGACGGGGATGAAGCCCCCGTGGAGGGCTACGGGAGTAGCGACGAGGAGCCCATCGGCAGCAGTGCCGATGAGAGCTCTGAGGATGACGATGAGGGCAGTGACGGCCCGTAGATAGGACCTCTAGCATAGGGTCAGTAGTAGTAGATGGGGCAATGTATCCCCTAGTATTTCCTTCTGAGAGCAACCAGCTCTTTGATGTAAGAAATCCCGCCTATTAATGAAGAACTTTTTCCCTAATTCGATTTTGCTGATTTCCTTTTGAGCTTAATTTAGCCGATCCTCTCTTATGCTGACCCTGCCGATCCGTCCCCTTCGCCAATGCGCAATGAGCCGATAGCAACGCATCGGTCCTTTGACATTCACCCTTCCATCCTTCAACTGATGATTCTCTTTCCGGTAGATACTGTGGGACTTCCAAGAGAGCCCTTAATTCTCCCACCAGTTTCAGAGATCCTCCTTAGCGAGCGCTCATCATTTTGTGAAGAAGGTTGCAACAGAGATCAGCCGATGGTATCCCCATCGGCTCTTTAAACAGAGTACCCACTAGGCCTGCTGCCCCCCGAGCCTTACTCGAGGCGAGAATGTCAGAGAAAATGCGCCACAGCCGATCCTTTTTCTTATTCTGACAGCCGATAATCTTCCGTTTCAGCTGAACTAGCCCCACAGATTGGAAATCCTGGATTTGGTGGATGCTTGATAAACATCGCACAACTAGAGTCGATGGCTATGCATCGGCTGTTTCTTGATTCTGAAGTCGATGCCTGCTGCATCGGCTGTGCTCGAAAATTTTCGAATTTTCATATATTTTTTTTTTGTTTTTACGGCCGACCTGTGCATCGGCCCCCATATTCCAATACCCATCACCAGAAGATGAGATGCTTCCGTTGCCTATCCTCGTATTTTATCTACCTGGGTGCCCCCCGAGCCGATTCTGTCAAGAGAATTGATGGTATCGGCTCTGTTGGATAACACGTTGAACCCGGGCGAGAATGGTGGGTGAGGATAATTTTGGCCGATTGCTGGAATCGGCCTCCACGTTGCTTGCTCGGTGAAGGTTTTGTAAGTTCCCTTCATAAATTTTTGGGGCCGATCACAAGGATCAGCCTTGCCCGATTTTCTCATTGGTTTGATCTTGCTATTCGGTTAGGCTGGATAAAACCAACCCAACCTCTGACTTGATGCGCTTGCTGTCGTCCATCTTGAGTGCACCGTAGAGTCGTGGAGCACTAAGCTCTGTCGGCAAGACGAGTACCATGTTTGTGCCAGCCGATGTTTCATCATCGGCTTTCCTTTGTTTGGGGCGCCACTCCATTTTCCGTGGACGACCCTCTTCATCCAGGGTTCGCTGAACCTTTGCAGCCAGATCAGGTCGTGCCTTCCTTAGCGTATGCAGGTATAACCTTTCGGCTTCCTCCAGGCCGCGCAATCGCTGAACCCTGCGCTTTTGGGAACGGCTGAGTCCGTCAGGGCACCACCTTGGCCGGTGGTACCTGTCTTCTTCTACTTCTCCCTCGTCTTCTGAATCCTCAAGATCTGCCCAACGAGGTGACTCAGCGCGTTTGCTTTGTGGCGGGAGAGGCCCTAGGCGCTCGAACACAGACACGTTGGCTGCCTCCTTCTTCTTCTTGTTGCATTATGGGCAATTGCCGATTGTGGGCAATCGGCTCATTCCTGAATCCCAGCAGTGTCTGAAGAAGGGGCAGTCCCAGTGCCTGGCGTTGTCATCTTGCTCCCTTGATTTTTCCGTGGCACGGCGTTCGTGCTCCTCCTCATCGTGATCATGCCGACGATATCTTCTGGCTTCTCTAGCCAGACGATCTCCTTCACCATCATAGTTGGTCCGACGGCGTTGGTCATACTGACTCACATATTTGTTGAGGAGGTGATCGAGAGGGGTCGCCGATATCTTATATTCTTCACCTCTCCCTCCGTGACGTAGCGCTTGCCATCATGACGGAGCCGATCGCGTGGAGCGGCCTCCTCTGTATCCTTGCTATGAGAGCAGCTGCCCTCATCTCCATCTCTGCCAGAGTGGTTCCCAGGTCCTACCATGTTGATGCTGAACGAGGGACCTGGTTGGCAACCCTTAGGGTAGGTGACTTCCACCATGTTAACGGCGGGGAAGGGTTGGGTGTCGACCTTCATGGCGTACTGGTTGAAAATTAGCCGCCCCTTCTCTATCGCCGCTTGGATGTGCTGACGCCACACCCTGCGGTCGTTGGTGGCATGGGAGAGCGAGTTGTGGAATTTGCGGTATGGCTTTCCGTTTAGCTCTTTCGCCGTGGGGAACTTGAGACCTTCGGGAATCGTCAACCTGTTTCTCCTTGAGCAGGAGTTCGAAGATTTGTTCAGTCTTGGTCACGTCAAAATCAAATCCCCGGGCGGCCCCGGTGGCTTTACCCATTTGTAGGACAGGGGGTTCCTCCCCGAGTCCACTCAGCCACTGCTACTTCTTGGTCTCCCGCAGGCACTTCATCTTCCTCTGTATCGACCATGACTACTGCACGCTTGAACTTGTCTTGGTACAGGTCCGGGTGGCGCTGTTCATATGCTGATAATTTCTGAACCATGTGCGCCAGCGAGGGATAGTCTGCTTGGGAGGCCATGTCCTTGAGCTGTGTTGCAAGGCCTGCTATCGCCAACTCGATCGCTTCCTTTTCAGTTATACGAACCGAATAACATCGGTTCCTAAGATTCCTGAAGCGCTGGATGTACTCGTCACCGTTTCCCCGCGCTTCGACGTAGTTGTGCTAGATCGGCAATGCCGGACTCGGAAGCTTCGAATGGTATTGCATATGGAACTGTTCTTCCAATTGCTTCCAAGACTCGGATGGAGTTTGCCGGCAAAGAGGTGTACCATCCAAAAGCCGATCCCGTGAGGGACCGTGAAAAGAGCCTCACGCGTAGCTGATCCGACACCGAAGCCGGTCCTAGTTGAGCCAAATATCGGCCGACGTGCTCGATGGAGCTGGAGCCATCCGATCCACCGAATTTGGAGAAGTCGGGAGCCGATATTTAGGTGGCAGCGGGATCATCTCGTAATCGTCGGGGTACGGCTTGGAATAGCCGATCGCCCTTCTTTTCGGCACCATGCCGAACTGGTCTCTCGGCATGGTACCGACCTGATCCGCTGTGTCTGGCCGTAGGAGTTGCACTCGAAGATTCGCCGGGGTGGCGTACTTAGCCAGCCATGTTTGCTTTTCCAGCTCTGAGCCAACTGCAGGAGCTGGGCTCGGGAGTTTCGTCGGTGTGGCGTACTTAGTTAGCCACGTCTGCTTCTCAAGCTCTGTTGCTGACGTTCCTCCCGTCTTCGCCGGAGTCCCCGATGTTGTGGCCTGGTTTGTGAGTGCCCGATCACCACAATCCGGCACATACGTGCACGCATATCCTTGAGGGATCTCCTTAGGCGCCTCGATCAAGAACCGGTAGTCACTAGGGTCACCACCAATCTTGTAGACGAGGAATGCCGGTGTAGTCGGCACTTCAGCAGGTGCTGCCAACGCATATGGCAGCGGTGGACGGGACTGGAATGGCAACTCTCCTTGATGAGTCCCGAGAGCTGGTCCTGACGGCGAGTACTGGTGGCTCATGTGATCTGCTGGATTACGCGCAGAGCGACACGCTCCAACACGTTGACCAAGTTTTCAGAGTGGCGATGTAGCGAGTGAGCCACCAAGTAGTTGATCTCCTGCCGCAGTCCCCTGGTGCGTTCCTCCGACGGGGCAGAGAGGTCTATCCCATCGAGTGCACCTTGCGGTGAGAATCCCTTCCATCCGATGCCATGGGAACGGGTTCTCCGAAAAGAGCCGATGAGGTCGGCTTCGAGGGTGGCCTTGATCTCGTTGTATTGCTTCTTGAGCTCGTCGGGCAGCTCCTCGCAGGTGACCGGCGTGCCGTCCGCCATCTCGGATGTAGATGGCGATGTGGTTGATGTAGACGTTTGTCCCACCGGGCGTGCTGCGAATGTGTTGACTGCCAAAACCCACCGGCGGGCAGCGGCCTTGTCAACACCGTAGAGCCGGGAAGAGCCTAGAGCTGCGGCTGGCTGAGACCCCTCCGAGCGACGGCCCGCAATGCTCTTCTGGTCACACGCGGCGATGCGAAGTGCAAGGGCGTGCCACCTGACCTATACCTGGCCAGGAAGGTGATGGGGATGCCTCGCTTAGTTTCCTGCGGGGCATACATGTAAACGTTAAATACGAGCCTCGATCGGCTCTCGGGTTATCCCGTGAATCGGCTCAAAGAGCCGATCCACCCATGATTCGTACGGGGTGCACGAATACTTGGTGGTCCTGCTTGATCAAGATAAAGCTAATGAGATCTACGACGATTTAGGGTTTTCACCGCATAATCGGATCATCCTACTCCAGGTTGGGCCTCGCGGCCACGCACGGTGCTCGTAAGCCGATCCTAAACAAGGCCTAAAAACCAACATGGAGTTGATCCTCGGAACATCCTGTTTAGGACTTGCGAACGCCACCCTACGTGCCACTCGGATCCTCCCCCTTTGTAAGGTCTAACTATTGCGGATATTAAACTAATCCTTGTAGAACAAGGAGCAATCGTAACGGATCAGATCTACTAAATAACGATCAAGCGGGGTGCCGCCCCACACCTGAGATAGGCGTGAGGGCGGCTAGATATGCAAGGGTTGCACTACGTAAGCATGCTTAAACGAAGAACAATGCTAACCCTAACACATCTATGATAACTACGTTGCTCGCCATCAAAAGCGCTTCAAGTACGAGCAACGCATGAACAACGTGGGGCTTGTGCTGCCTAGATCGCAAGATGCGATCTAGGCAGCATGTCGCTACCCGATAGAAACCCTCGAGACGAAGGAGTTGGCGATGCGCCGAGATTGGTTTGTTTTGGGGTTGAACGTGAGTTGTTGTTTATTCCATAAACCCTAGGTACATATTTATAGTCCAGGGGACTTTCTAATGTGGGCGTGCACCAAACCGTGCACGAGTAAGATTCTACTTTCTAAACTAAGATGCGATCTAATATTTTACAGATACAAGGGCAATTAAACCCAACTTGGTATAACGGGCCGATTCACGTAATCCTCCATGTATATTTCTTTAAGCCCATCTTGATTACGGCCCACCTCTGACTCGGTTAAATTCTGGTGATAACACACGCAAAGATAAAAAAAACTATATATCTACGGGTGTTGTGTAGAAGTTCAGAAGTGGCCATTATGATTTAGTTAGGTTATGCATACGGATCTTTCTTGCAAAAACACGTTTATGCATGGGGCTAGGCAGAATGCTAATCTCATTTTTCAATTTGTTGATGATATGAAATTAGTTAGACATGACAACACAATTTTTGAATTTAGAGTTTAACACTATTGATGGGGTCCATGTGTTAAGTCTTCTGTTTAGTGTCCTTCTATGTCTACTTTGAATTTCCTTTGTTACTTTGTGTTAATGATGGCTAGCAGAGCTTCAAATATCCTGCTTGATGAGTTTCTTTCTTTCCCCTTTCCAGGGGGAAAACACGAAAATGTCAGCTAGTGATTCGAATTCTGCGATATATGTGACAGATATTCATGAAGAAATAAAGAATAAGGTTTGTCTTGGACATTGTTTTTCTGAGATTTATTTATTAAAAAAGCTTAGCCAACAAGCTGGATCACTTTCATTTTTCTTGTGTGAAATTGTTGTTGGTTTGGAGGCTCCTTGTCGTGTTGTCTCATGGGCTTAACCCTTACTCGCATCATTTTCCAGGTGAATAAATATGCTTTCTCAGGTGGCCAAGACTCCAAAGAGCTACATAGAAAACTTGGAGCTAACCTTGATGTAAGCCATAAAAAACTGAAGTTTGAGCCATGCATCTTGTTTTATTTAGTTACTGAAATACTAAACTCCATGATTGTTCATAATCTTGGGATCCTTGTATATTTTGTACTGAGTCAATTTTGGAAGACGAAAACCAAGCTGGTGAACCATAAATTCGTGTCTTCATGCGGGTGGATGTACCGATCAAGTATCTCAACTTCTTTCTTGAAGACGATGACGACCTCGAGGGCATAAAGAAGGTAACACATATACACTACTTATATATTTATTTCATACTTTTTCAATTTCTTCCATGAATTGTACATCATCTTTGATGCTCTGAGAGATTCATTCCACATGAACGAGGAGTACAAGGAAGGGAGGATGCTGACCAAAGAAGTGAAGGACCGCCTTGTCGATGTTCTATATGATATTGTTTCACGACACCAAAGAGTAAGAGCTCAAGTGACCGAAGAGATGGTTGATGCGTTCATGGCACCAAGGCCTCTTCCCAACATGTTTGGCTAGCTCAACCTCGATCATTTCAACTTTCAACGCACATACATGATACGTGTATATAATCTTGTATGACTCAATTGAGTTCTCAAGGTCCTGTCATGTTGAATTTATGTTTGGTGTAGTTTGATCGGCCAAGGATAGTCTCTGTATATACATTAATATAAAAATGAGTACTGAAGTTGTGACTCATTTAGAGCATTCTGACACTTTAACCGTTAGCATCGTACGGTCCTAATGGAAACATGTTTAGTTGCACAAACACTTAATCATCTCTAATCATGCATAATACTTGTCTATCCTAGATGTAGATTGCGTCTCTCCATCCACTAGCGTCTAGCGTGGAGTACCTACTGGCACAACTAACGCAAGTTCTGCAATTAAGATGGTGATTCAAGCATTTTTTCATGTCCGGCGTGAAAACTCTTTTCTGACATTATTGTTTGGACTTAGCGGCGACATTATTGAAGGTGTCATCTCATCGTTGATCTGCTGGCCTCCATTGGTTTCCTTGGCAACTAGGATGAAAATACTTGTTCTTGTCTTTAGTTGGACGCGGCGACATTGACGTAAGGTCATGTTTCCCAACTTAAAAGATGTTGTTGAAGAAGGCGCCTTAGTCATAAGTCTAAGTTATTCATATCTTGGTTGGATAGTTAGGAGGGTAGTGGCACTCCTAGCCCAGTAGGGATCGAGCCCCAGGTTTGACACTTTTATGTCTTATTAAAGGTGAAATATTTTTCAGTGGGAGGCGACTTTCCTGTCAATAGCAAGGCGCATGTGGTGACTTAGTCGGAGTCTCTCGGAGGTGCCCACAGGAGTAGGGTGTGAGTGTGTGCATTCAAATGACTAAGTGTATGTACATATTTGTGAGCGTCTACGCCTGTTGTAACTGTTTTGCCATATTTTATCTATGTTATATACTCTTGTTCTTGATGAATTTGGCCTCGTTGCCTTGCAACAACTTTAATAAAACTGGTTGTGTGTATCACTTTAATGAAAACCCCAGATGTTTGAACTGCATTTTGGAAATGCTACCACCTAAGATGCATCTCCTTCTAGAATTATCCTTAACATTGTCCTTCGGCCTTAGTTATATATTTTTTGCTCCATTTACTGCCGAAAACAACAAATATTCTTTACATTTCCCCCATGTACTCTATCCAAGAAAGTTTTGTTGGACGGAGGAGACCATTCGTAGCCTTGCCTTAATCTGCCAGATCATTGTTACCCCCTCACATGGTCACACAACCTTTACCATTCATACTGTATCTCGGTGTGGTTTAAATTGGCTCATTTCGTCCAGGGACTGACATTATTCCAATAATTTTGCGTCAAGTTTCCAGAAACTATAGTGGATGGCCATGCACCATCGACTATGTGATATTGCCCTGGATATACTCACATCAACTTGTACAATTCCCCCATATTGTATTTATGACGTATATTTAATTTTTATAAGAGCCTACTGTCCGAGAAACACAGAAAAAAATTGAATCAAGTATCACCCACCACACCTAACACCATCTTTAACATTTAGAGTAGCATGTTCTCGCTATGGTCCTTCAGCAGTATATAGCGCACACATATATATCACATCCACACCTATCTATTAGTACATGTAAGTCACTCCACACTATGATATGTGTGTTGTCCAAAAGTCAGTACACAATAGATATAGGTTTAACAAGTGTTAGATGGTGTGCAGAGAGACCAAAGGATGGATTTGTTTCACGTAGGATGGCCACATAATTTGTCGGAATTGTAGGCATTGGGAAAGAGCTAGAAAGCGTTCTGTTCCGACATTGTAGCTGCCTGCCTGCATGCTTGTATGTATGTGTGTGAGTGATTAGTCAAAGTTCTCACAGCTGCCCAAACGGTTTATTTCATACTTTTGTCAGTTTTCTTCATGAATTGTACATCATCTTTGATGCTCTGAGATTCATTCCACACGAACCAGGAGTACAAGGAAGGGAGGATGCTGACCAAAGAAGTGAAGGATCGCCTTGTCGATGTTCTATATGAGATTGTTTCACGACACCAAAGAGTGCGAGCTCAAATGACCAAGGAGATAGTTGATGCGTTCATGGCACCAAGGCCTCTTCCCAACATGTTTGGTTAGCTCAACCTCGATCATTTCAACTTTCAACACACATACGTGATACATGTACATAATCTTGTATGCCTCAATTGAGTCGTCAAGGTCCTGTCATGTTGAATTTCTGTTTGGTGTAGTTTGACCGGCCAAGCATAGTCCATGTCTCTACATTAATATAAAAATGAGTACATAAAAGTTGTGACTGATTTAGAGCATTCTGACCCTTTAACCGTCAGCAGCGATCATACGGTCCTAATGGACACATGTTTACCTGCACAAACACTTATTCGTCTCTAATCACACATAATACTTGTCTATCCTAGATGTAGATTGCGTCTCTCCATCCGCTAGCGTCTAGCGTGGAGTACTTACTGGCATGACTATCGCAAGTTCTGCAATTAAGATGGTGGTTCAAGCATTTCTTCATATCCGACGTGAAAACTCTTTTTTGACATTATTGTTTGGACTCAGCAGCGACATTATTGAAGGTGTCATTTCATCGTTGATGTGCTGGCCTTCATTGGTTTCCTCGGCAACTAGGATGAAAATACTTGTCCTTGTCTTTAGTTGGATGCGGCGACATTGACGCAAGGTCATGTTTCCCAACTTAAAAGATGTTGTTGAAGAAGGCGTCTTAGTCGTAAGTGCTAATTCATTCATATCTTGATTTGAGAACCAACCTGTGGTTGGATAGTTAGGAGGATAGTGTCACTCCTAGCCCAGTAGGGATCGAGCCCCAGGTTTGACACTTTTGTGCCTTATAAAGGTGAAATATTTATCAGTGCGAGGCGACTTTCCCATCGATAACAAGACGCATGTGGTGACTTCGTCAGAGTCTCTCGGAGGTGGACATAGGGGGTAGGGTGTGAGTGCGTGCGTGCATTCAAAAGGCTAAGTGTATGTACATATTTGTCAGCTTCTACTTCTGTTGTAAATATTTTGCCGTATTTTATCTATGTTACATACTCTTCTTCTTGATGAATCTGACCTCGTTGCATTGCGACAACTTCAATAAAATTGGTTGTGTGTATCATTTTGATGGAAACCCTAGATGTTTGAACTACCTTTTGGAAATGCTGCCACCTAAGATGTGTCTCCTTCTAGAATTATCCTTAACATTGTTCTTTGGCCTTAGTTATCTTTTTTTTTTGCTCCATTTACTGCCGAAAACAACAAATATTATTTACATTACCCACATGTACTCTATCCAAGAGACCATCCTTCGCAGGCGTGCCTTAATCTGCCAGATTTTGGTTATCCTCTCACATGGTCACACAACCTTTACCATTTGTATTGTATCTCGGTGTGGTTTCCTTTTCATCCAGCCAAATTTTTTTTGGCTCATTTCACCATAACTAAAATTATTCCAACAATTTTGCCTCAAATTTTTAGAACTGTAGTGGATGGCCATGCACCATCGACTATATGATATTTCCTTGGATATACTCACATCAACTTGTACAAGGCCACCATATTGTATTTATGACGTATATTTAATCTTTATGAGTGCATATATTCCGAGAAACATAGAAAATTGAATCAAGCATCACCCACCACACCTAACACCATCTTTAACATTTATAGTAGCATGTTCTCGCTATGATCCTTCAGCACTATATACGCACACATATCACATCCACACCTATCTGTTAGTACATGTAGCTCACTCCACACCACGATATGTGTGTTGTCGAAACGTCACTATACAATAGATATAGGTTGAGCAAGTGTTAGATGATATGCACATAAACAAAATGATGGATTTGTTCCATGTAGGACGGCACACATAATTTGTTGGAATTGTAGGCATTGGGAAAGAGCTAGCAAGCCATACGTTCAGACATTGTAGCTGCCTGCATGCATGCTTGTATGTATGTGTGTGATTGATTACTTAAGGTTCTCCCAGTAGCCCAGACCATTCATCAGCAGCTAGGTCCAATAATGCAATCCGCATTATCCTGTCATACACATCAACTTCCTGGATAATATCGCGGAACTTCGCTGCAGAAACATGAGTATATCAACACCTTGGCTTTAGTCCTGAAGACCTATTGTGTAGTACTGGATGCCCATAGCCTTGTAAAGGTAGCTTTAGAAATGAAATAATGAGGTGTATAAAGTAATTTTTCAGTTGTGGACATATGATCTTCCATTGTGGATATATATAAATGATGTTCTTGTCTAGATTAGAGGTAGGCCAAGTCAACTGAAAGGCACCCAAATTCAACAAATACCAGTCGGATCCAGCCGCCCGCGTGAGATCCAAGGGTCAAACGACACGCCGGCGCCGCCGCCTCGTGCCGCCCGTCAGTCCGTCAGTCCGCCGCTGTCCCTCTCCGTCCCCTACCTAGGAGAGGAGTACCTATGTAGCCGCACGCGCCTGCGAGACTCTTGTGCCCACCTAGACTGTGATACTTCACTAGTCCACCGAGGCCGTCCGTGCGCTTGCTGTCGCGGCGTTCCTCGCCTTGTCCGTCCACTCCTCCGGCCAAATGGCGGCGCTCCGCTCGCCGCTGCCCCTCCTCTTGCAACGCCCTGCCGCAGCCGCCCCGCCGCTCCGACGCCGACCTTTGCTCCTCGCTTCCTGCGCGCGGCCCCGCCGCACGCCCCACTTCGTGCCCCGGTGCTCCGCCGGCGCCGCCCCTCCGCCCCCCTCCACGGTCAGTCCCTCGGTCTGTCGCCCCACCTCATTTCCTGCCCACGTCGTTGGATTTTTCGAGCGAGCTGCGAGCCGGTAGAATTATAGCGGATGTCCGTCCGTCCGGCGCGCTTGTCTGCAAATCGCTAGGCTCAGGCTGCCGCTAGCCTGGAGGCATGAATTCGACGTTCTTGGATTCAGAGTGGCCATGGCAGGCATCTCATTACGTTGAACCAAACACGCCCTTAAGGGCATCTCCAACAAGGCGCAATATTTCGTAGAGCGGACCACCCGCTGAAAAGGTGTCCGCAGCGAAAGCGCTAATTTACAGCGCCACGAACATATTTTAATAGAAGATAGTCCAAATAGAAGATTAAAAAACATTGAAAATACAATTAAAATAGATAAACGACTAGTCTACTCGTCGTCGGAGGTGGTCTTAGTCCAGACGTCGTCCCAGCGAGCGTCATCATCAGCCCAAGTTGTGTTTGGGTTGACTAGCTCGCGGTCGGCAATGTCCCAACGGCGGCGCCTATCTGCCCTTCGCTACGCCCTGAGGTCGGCGAAGATGGCCACCGTGTTGTTGATGTTGCTGGGGAACTGCGCACTCCACTGACGCATCAGGTCCTCGTCGCGCTCGGCGATGATGATCCGGCGCTGCGCCTGGCGCGAGGAACTCCGCCTCCGCCTCCGCCAGGGACCCGACGCCCGGGAAGTTGAGGTCGCGCCGCGGCCGCCGGAGTCGCCACACAACCCCGTCGTAAGCGCGCGCCGCCAGCTCCGGCGAGTCGTAGGTGCCGAGGGTGAGGTGGAAACCGCCGGCGCGAAGCTCCGCGTAGAACCTACCGTTGGGACGCGCTCGGACGCCGCGAAAACCGAACGACCCGTGGCGGCACGGTGGCATCCCGGCGATGAAGGAGCGGCGGCGGCGCGCGTGGAAGAGTGGCGGCGACGCGTGGCGCGACGAAGCGGCGAGGCGTGGCGAGACGAAGCGGCGAGTAGAAGTTTCCGTGACGGTTTGTTGCGCGCTCACGCGGTGCTTTATAGCACGCGCGAAGCGATGCGTCAACTTTGCCGCTCGGAATAGCGCGATAGCGCGCGGGGGAAAATACGATTTGGCGCATTCGCTAGAGGAGCGGGTTCACGCGCGGTAAAAAGCGGTTCGCGCCTCTGCTGAAGATGCTCTTAGAGAAGTACTAGAATTCAGCCTCAAAAATTACTTAAAAAGGGAAAGCTTTCACTGGATGTCGGTTGGGGCCTTTGGTGCCTTGCCGTTGTCAGATTGTTGCGTCCAAGTGCTACTCATTGTTCGTCCCAGGTGAGATAGATAGAAGATGGACCCCTTTGCTGTTTAAGAATTTTATTTTCTGATAGCAAATACATGTCGGAGTTGTCGAGTGGCGGGAAGTCTTTCAGTGCTGTGCTGCAGTCAAACAATAGTTTTACAAAGTAGGAATGCTTTATGGCAAGGAGCACTACGTTGATGTATTGAGTTTGCCTCCTTCGTGTAACTTGATTTGCCTTTAACTCTTACAAATCTGCCTCGCAGCTAGAGAGCTCACCTCGCGGAAAGTGCTCGCCTAAGTCGCCTTTGCTTGAGATTCTCTATTGCCCGGTGGAACTGAATTGATTGTGCATGAATGGAAGGCGGTTCCAGATATCTGGAGGACAGCAGCACAAAAGTACTCTGACCGCATAGCTTTGGTTGATCATTATCACGACCCTCCTTCCGAATTGACTTATAAGCAGGTATTTATTTTGAACTGATCTAACACAATTTCTCTGAAAATATCAACACGAAGTAGCCATCCTCTGGGGGCTATATGCTGTCTCTCTTGTTACTGAAGAACTACTTTGACAGCTAGTGCAGTAGATAGCAAGTGTACATCGAAACACAAATTCTTTGCATGGTTAATATTACATGATCGCATCAATACAAAAGATATGCTCAGGCGAAGACATTGGAATGTCACTTCTGATCACAATTGTGTGCTCTGTCATAATCATTACCTGGAAGATTGGTCACATCTATTTTTTGAATGCACCTTTAGCGTTAGATTTTGGACATATTTGTAAATTAATTTGGCACAAGGTTCTGGACCTGAGATGTTAAAGAACACCAAGAGAAGATTCAAAGGCCCATGTTTTACTGAGATCATTATGTTGGCATGTTGGAATATATGGAAGCAGAGAAATAACACGATTTTTAAAGGAATACCGTTGACTTTCAGGAATTGGAGAGCTGGGTTTGTTCTTCTTAAGTATAGGGTGAAAAGTTGTATTGTTCCCATTTTGTCATCATGGATTGACAATTTGTTGTAAATAATAGGTTAGTTTTTCTTTATTTTTTGTGCTTCTTTTTGTACATAAGACTTTTGTGAGTTTGAAATAAAAGACTGTGGGGATCGCCCCTGCAGTAATTAGCTTCAAAAAAAAAACTGCTAGATTTTTGTTATCCTCTCACATGGTCACACAACCTTTACCATTCGTATTGTATCTCGATGTGGTTTCCTTTTCATCCAGCCAATAAAAAATTGGCTCATTTTGCCCACGGACAGGGACGGAGCTAGCAGGGGGCTGGCTGGGGCCATGGCCCCCCTCATGGTGGAAATTTTTGTGAAACCCCCTTGCTAATATGCTTATTTTACCTGTAATTTCATCTAAATTTAGCTATATGGCCCCCTCCAAGAAATTTTACATGTAGTTAGCCCCCCTTATGTCACTTTCCTGGCTCCGTCCCTGCCCACGGACTGAAGTTACTCCAACAATTTTACTTCAAGTTTCCAAAAAACTATAGTGGGTGGCCATGCACCATCGACTATGTGATATTGCCTTGGATATACTCACATCAACTTGTACAAGGCCACCATATTGTATTTATAACGTATATTTAATCTTTATAAGAGCATACGCTCCGAGAAACATAGAAAATTGAATCAAGCATCACCCACCACACCTAACACCATCTTTAACATTTATAGTAGCATGTTCTCGCTATGATTTTTCAGCAGTATATAGCACCCACATATCACATCCACACCTATCTATTAGTACTTGTACGTCACTCCACTTCACGATACGTGTGTTGTCCAATCATCACTACACAATAGATATAGGTTGAGCAAGTGTTAGATGGTGTGCACGGGGACAAAAGAATGAATTTGTCTCATGTAAGATGGCACACATAATTTGCTGGAATTGTAGGCATTGGAAAAGAGTTAGCAAGCGCTACGTTCTGACGTTGTAGATGCCTGGATGCATGCTTGTATGTATGTGTGTGATTGATAAGTCAAAGTTAACTCAGTTGCCCAGACGGTTCATCTGGGTCTGAGCCCAATGAAGCTACCTCTATTATTCCATCATACACATCAACTTACTAAATGATAACTCGGGATTTTGCTGTAAAAACATGAGTATGTCAACACCTTATCTTTAGTTCTGAAAACCGATGTAGTAGTACTAGACACCCACAACTTTGTAAAGCCAGCTGGTTATGGAGAAGGTCTTTCTTTAGAAATGTAATGAGGTGTCTAAAGTGATCTCCCATTGTGGATAAAGGATGGTCTTTGTCTAGAGGTAGGCGAAGTCAACAAATTCAGCAAATAGATCCAGCCGCCCGCGTGAGATCCAAGGGTCATACGACACGCCGGCACCGCCGCCTCGTGCCGTCCGTCCGTCCGTCCCCTCCGCCGCTGTCCCTCTCCGCCCCTACCTAGGAGAGGAGGACCTATGTAGCGGCGCCTGTGAGACTCAGTAGTCCAGTCCAGTCCAGAGAGGCCGTCTGTGCGCTTGCTGTCCCGGTGTTCCTCGCCTTGTCCGTCCCCTCCTCCGGCCAAATGGCGGCGCTCCGTTCGCCGCTGCCCCTCCTCTTGAACCGCCCTGCCGCAGCCGCCCCGCCGCTCCGACGCCGACCTTTGTTGCTCGCCTCCTGCGCGCGGCCCCGCCGCACGCCCCACTTCGTGCCCCGGTGCTCCGCCGGCGCCGCCCCTCCGCCCCCCTCCACGGTCAGTTGCCCCGCCTCATTTCCTGCCCACGTCGTTGGATTTGTCGAGCGAGCTACGAGCCGGTAGAATTATAGCGGATGTCTGTCTGTCCGTCCGGCGCGCTTGTCTGCAAATCGCTAGGCTCAGGCTGCCGCTAGCCTGGGCATGAATTCGACCTTCTTGGTTTCTGAGTGGCCATGGCAGGCATCTGTCTCACTAAGTTGTGCCCTTAAACAGTAGCAGCACTCGCCCTTTGGCGGTAGAGAAGTACTAGAATTCAGCATCAAAATTTTGTTAGAAAAGGGAAAGCTTTCACTGGGTGCCGGTTGGGTCCACTGGCGCCTTGCCGTTGTCAAACTGTTGGGTCAGAGTTCTACTCATTGTTCATCCCAGGAGAGATAGATTGATAGAAGATGGACCCCTTTGCCGTTTTATAAGAATTTTATTTTCTGTGTGCGAATACATGCCAGTTGTTTGACAATAGAAATATGAGAAGCTGCAACTACGTGATTGGAATTGTGGAGTCGCGGGAAGTCTTTCAGTGTTGTGCTTCAGTCAAACAATAGTTTTACAAAGTAGGAATGCTTTATGGCAAGGAGTACCACATTGATGTATTGAGCTTGCCTCCTTCGTGTAACTTGCTTTGCCTTTTAACTCTTATAAATCGGCCTCGCAGCTAGAGAGCTCACCTCGCGGAAAGTGCTCGCCTTTGCTTGAGAGTGCTCTATTGCCCGGTGGAAGTGAATTGGCTGTGCATGAATGGAAGGCGGTTCCGGATATCTGGAGGACAGCAGCAGAAAAGTACTCTGACCACGTAGCCTTGGTTGATCCTTATCACGATCCTCCTTCCGAATTGACTTATAAGCAGGTATTTCTTGAACTGATCTATTGATCCAAGACAACTTCTCTGAAAATATGAGCACAAAGTAGACATCAACTTACATATGCACTACACTACTGATAGTTTCAAATAAATAGAAAAGAGGTCTTTATGGGTTACTACAGCAAGGGACTATCTGTACTCCAAATACACAATTCACTACATGATTTCATCCTTTTCATTGATATACATTCTTTATTCAGCTTGAACAGCAAATATTGGATTTTTCTCATGGTCTGAGGGCCGTTGGTGTTGCTCCTGATGAAAAGGTGGCTCTATTTGCTGACAACTCATGCCGGTGGCTTGTTGCTGATCAAGGTAATTTTTCCTTCTTAATTCAAGATTGTTAATTAGCATGCATTATGATGCACATGTATTACTTCTGTTATCTATTAGCTCCTGAAGAGTTCAAATTGCCAAAATGCTATAGTTGCTATATTTTGGCTTGCAGATTATACACGAATGCTTCTGTTACATTCCTGTCAAACAGTTTATGACGGAAACAACCAAATAGTAGTGGCTTTGGTATCTGTTTGACTGTTAAAAACTTAAAAGACACTGAGTTACAAATTTTAGTTTTTTAAACTGAGCAAACGTCAACTTGTTGAATTATGTAGTTACCATTTATTAAGTCAGCTATCTAGAGGAGTTCCTCTAAGTGTCTTTCAAATACATCACCATCTATTTTCATCAGTAACCAACTAATCATGCAACTGACACATGCATATGCAATCCAGGAATCATGGCTACTGGTGCTATCAATGTTGTTAGAGGAACAAGGTCTTCAGATGAAGAACTGTTCCAAATATACAATCACTCAGAAAGGTGAGTTATCAACTCCTTTCCAGATGTGAGTTTGAAATTATTTTGCTTTTTAAATGGTTGCTTATACAATTAGGAGCTGATCCATACAATTCCAAAGCATGTGCAACATACTGAAGTTCCATCTACTTGTCTCTTTCTGCCCTTTTTGAACTGATGGAAGGGCCCACCTGGATTCATTTCCTGTCTATTTAAAGCTAAACAGCCATTTGGATATGCCTAATTGAATCCTTTCACTTGTTCTATTTGATGGAATGCTGAGGTGAAAATTGAGAAAGGTATTAACTGTTAAAGGGGCATGCAAATTGAGAAAGGTGTTAACTGTTAAAGGGTCTAGCTGTAAAGTAAGAGCTGGATGGACCACCTTTTAGATTAGCCTTGTGTTAGCTGCTAGCGTGTGAAAAAAGTACAACATCTCCATTGCAATTTTAATTTTTTTGTTGGACCAAAATGTTTTTATTGTGCTATTGTTATTGTATGCACGGCTGGCCATGAACTTAATCTCTCGAAGCATATGCATGCTTGGTTACTGAAATATTTTTCCTTGAGCATAGCATGGTGTATTTATCATACATACTATAGGAATATGAATTGTTAGACGATGGCACTGTAATGTATCTTTACTTTATGCATGTGTCTGCTATTTAATACGAATTGCAGTCTTTTACTTTCATGTTATGATATGACTTTATTGTTTTTTCCCATCACAGTATTGCACTTGTTGTGGACAGTCCTCAATTCTTTAACCGGCTTGCAGAATCTTTCATTTCAAGGATTAATGCAAGATTTATTGTGCTACTTTGGGGTGATAAATCATCCCTAAATAGTAAAGCTGTGAAGGACATGCCAGTTTATGACTACAATGATATCACTGAACTTGGAAAAGAAAACCGTAATGCATTGCATCACTCTCCCGAGCAAGGTATCTTTTGCATGATATCATAATGTGGTATGAATCACCAGAAATATTTAGCTGAGATTGTATGGAGGACTTTTCTTCCAATCTGTTGGTACTTCACTTTCTCTGTATTTCTGGCATTGAATGGCAGATAACTTGCTAATTATTTCATCCTGTAAGGTGTCTTAGAATTCCAATACCACTGAACAGTTCATAGATTTACCCATTACTGTTGGTTTTGTAGTTGCTTGTTAATGGTTGGCCTAATCATTTAGTTATATCGAGAGTTTGCTACTTAAGTTCTTGGCCAACACTAAATTGGTTATTTCTAAGCTTAATATCTTTGATATCTATTGTTATAAAAAAAACACTTACCTTTCGTTTCTTTCAAAAATATAATGACAACGTAAAACTCTTGTTCAGTACTCAAGTAGTCAACTTGCATCCAATGAAAATGTTGTTTTTTCCCAACATTGTTATCTCATGTTTAGTACTCAATCAGTCAACTTGCATCCAAGAAAAGGTTCCTTTTCAACTATGTATTATATATTGAAACTTTTTCTTCCCTTAGGTCATGATGGTGTCTTCGAAGCCATTACTCCAGAAGATGTTGCGACTCTAATATATACTAGTGGAACAGGTGGTACACCAAAAGGCGTGATGCTTACCCACCGAAATCTCCTGCATCAGGTTAAACATCCAGCAGCATTAAAATTTGGACAACGAGTCATAAGTAATAATATTATGCTTTGTGCAATAGCCTTTACTTTGTTTCCTTATGTGCCGGGATTCCTTTCTTAGCTGAAGTGATTTTGATGTGTTCTTCCTGTATCCACATAAAGCTTTACGTTATTAACGTTCTGCAGATAAATAACTTGTGGGACGTTGTTCCAGCAGTACCTGGTGACAGGTTTCTAAGCATGCTTCCACCGTGGCATGCGTATGAGCGTTCTACCGAGTACTTCATTTTTACTCATGGAATTCAACAAGTTTACACTACTGTGAAATACCTGAAGGTATCATTTTGATACTTTTCATCAGAAAACACTTCATTCTAGTGAGTTTTGGCATGAAGAACCTAGCGATGTCATTCAGAACTCATTGAGATGTAGTATTCATGTGCTCTATTGCATCATTGCATGGGTTATGCTGTCATATAATTAATAGCTTTCTGAAAGCTGCAAACTGCAGAACTCCAGAGTCCAGACCTAATAGTTTTCATGCGAACCCAGTATCACAATGCACTCAGCAGAGTTCTGTGTACTGTGTTGCACTCTTCTCACAACAGTTTTATTGTCTATCTGGTGCAGAATATGCTGAAATTGGTTATGCATATTAACATCTCATCTTCTTGTATAGGCAGATTTGCAGCAGTACCAACCTCATTATATTATCTCAGTACCGCTGGTCTACGAAACTCTGTACAGGTAGTCTTTTTAACTAAAATGATGACCTGTGAAGTGTTCTATAGGAAATGATATGGTATTAATAGTAGAATTATTTAAGTTCACAAATGTGTCAATGTTGTTCCATGTCAGATTCATCTTTTGTTCGCTGTCAACATCTATGCTTGATCATTTCCTTAGCCTTGTTTGGGTTATAAATTTTATAGGTCCGTGTAGTCAATATTTCTTGTGGACCAGTGGTGATTAGCAGCAGTTCATAAAAAAAAATATCTTGTATCCATTTTGTAACGTTTCTCCCTTTTGTACAGTTCAATTCAAAGGCAAATATCTTCCAGTTCCACTTTTCGAAAGACTGTTGCCCTTGCACTAATCAAGATAAGTTTGCTATATATGGAGGCAAAGAAGATATATGAGGTATGAACCCCGAGTTAGCATGAGTTACCTAATTTGCTTAGCTGCAACTAAGGTCGTTCAGAGATATTATGTTTCTTCTCACTCTTTGATGACCAGATGTTCTCCATAAATTCATATCCGATTACCTTCTGCCTGTAGCCTATTTCTCTCCCTAAGTCAAATTTCCTTTTTGTGTCTTGCTTTATGTTCTTCTGGAAAGGGAACAGTCTTATCAAATAATCCTGTTGAACCATCATTTATTACCTACATGGTCAATTGTCTACGGGCAAGAATCGTTGCTGCTATTTTGTGGCCTTTGCATAATTTCGCAAAGATGTTAGTCTACAAGAAAATCCATTCTTCAGTCGGAATTTCAAAGGTACGTTTATCTTGCTCATGTGTGTATATATGTGCTACCTTCATAATTCTTGTGCAGTTTTGAGTGTGAAATGAGCTTCCTTAACTTCAGTTTTGACTGTACTTAATAATTCTATGGTTTCTCTGATAATTTGCAGGCCGGTATTAGTGGTGGTGGAAGTCTCCCGATGCATGTCGACAAGTTTTTTGAGGTAGAGACTTAGCACTAAGTAAACTTTGTGTAAATTGCAGTTCATCAATATTGTTTTCTTTCAGGCAATTGGTATCAAAGTGCAAAATGGCTACGGTCTAACAGAGACTTCCCCTGTTGTAGCTGCTAGACGACCATTGTGTAATGTAAGGGGTTCCACAAAACTTGTTTCTATATATAACAAACATTTGTTGTCTTATCTTTTGGCATGTTAAAATTACTTGGTTTGTATTTAGTAGGAAATGTTATACATGAGTTTACTCATTGTGGGAAGAAACTAGATAATGAAATCATAGTGTGAGTTACACCATGGATAATTAGGACCCTTACAAAAAAAGGCTGAAAAGGAGGATCGATGTTATTCATATTCTTCAGATGATGCATTTTTCTACTCCCTGAAAGGAGATATTACTAACCAATAAACTCGGATTTAGAAGATATTGCATCTTTTTCTATTTATAGGACTATATCCTTCATACTGGATTCTTTCATACTGGATTTTAATTGCTAGGGACAAAGAAACATGATAGTTACTGTGCTAATTTTGTGCTTCTTGCCTTCCTGAACCTTTTGTGTCATTTGAACTGGTTACAAACTTATAACCATTTGATAGCATCGTCTCAATAATGTGGGATGATTTGCCACCCATTCGTACTTATACGTATTTATAGTTATATTAATAATTAATACTACTAACATAAATAGTTTATGTAACATGAAGGTTCTTGGCACAGTTGGTCTCCCAATAAAGCATACAGAAATCAAGATTGTGGACATAGAGACTGGTGAGGTGCTCCCAGATGGTTCAAAGGGGATTGTGAAGATTAAAGGACTACCAGTAATGAAGGGATATTATAAGGTTCTATCTATGCACTTTACCTAAAATACAAATCAATTGTCAAAATTAAACTAACTGATCTTCCATAAGCATATTACTTGAAGAAATAAACATGTTTATCTTGATTAGAATTCAGCACTTTGGCTCACTTCGCTTTTGCAGTTACAGATAATTACACCCCAATCCTCTTAATTCCATGAGTGCACAAGGCCAATCATGAAATAGAACTCTAGATGTTATGACTGGGCTTATAATCAACTGAAGGATATAGGCAACAAAGGCAGGAATTTCTGTATGTATCATGACATCAAGTCCAGTATTGGAAAAAAATAGGGACTAGAAACTGACGTCATGGGCTAGAAAATTATGGACTAGAAAAATTAGGAGTCTGAGATGGTGTCGATATACCACAATTAGATAAATCTTATAATCCATGTGAAGACACCATGCGTTTAACTGATGTATGTGAGTCTTAATCTTCCTTACAGGATTCTCATTTATCTCCTAAAACTGATGTTGTCACAGAATCCATCTGCTACAAATAAAGCTGTGGATCAAGATGGTTGGTTCAACACTGGAGATATAGGTTGGATTGCACCTCGCTGTGCCACAGGGCCTAGTCGAAATTGTGGAGGGATGCTTGTTCTTGAAGGGCGTGCTAAGGATACGATAGTTCTCACTACAGGTATTATAATTTTTTTTGAGAACGTCACTTATTTATGCAAGATTTATTTACTGTTATCTATGTACGATGATTATGACCTTGTACTTCTTTGTATACCGGAGTGTGATATTGGACTTCGAAGTCAATTAATTCAGATGTAGTTGTATACCACATAACTGTAATCAGAATTTGACTGCTCTCAAATGCTTACTAGATCTGACTGCACTTGAATGTCCTAATTTCCAGGTGAAAACGTTGAACCTGCTGAGCTCGAGGAAGCAGCAAGCAGGAGTAACTTGATTGATCAGATAATGGTCATTGGGCAGGTGAGGCAAAGGGCAGAACCACCTAAGTGCTGCAGATATCATATGTCCTGTTATGAATTTATGGCATTGTTATTGTCCATTGACGCTCCTTGATGTGTCTTTCTTGCAAGTAAACTTCCATAACTGATAAGAAAAAAATGTTTGTTCTTTGTATAGGACCGACGACGCCTTGGTGCTATTATTGTTCCCAATAATGATGAAGTTCTAGCTGCAGCAAAAAGAAAGTCAGGCCTTGATGGGAGTACCGGAGTAGCCAAAGATATGGTCAAGAACTTGGTATATGATGAGCTGAGAACTTGGTAAGAGTTGTCTGCCAGACTATTAGCTAATTTGAGAATGTTCCATGATCACAAACCACTCACTGGAAGTAGAAATATAAAATAAATTCAAGAGGTGGCATGCACTGGTTTTTAGGATCTTATAATTTTGACATTTGACTTGTGTTTTATCGGTTAAATTATTATAGCAAGAGCTGAACTATTTTGTTAATGCATGTCAGCATGGCGGGTTGCTCGTTCCAGATCGGCCCTATCCTTGTTGTCGAGGAACCATTCACGGTATGGTTTCCTACTAGAACAATGCACCATAAGTTTTTTCGGTAGCCAATTGTCACGTAGCTGTTACTTACAATCTTGACATTGTTTCTGACTCAGATTGACAATGGTTTGATGACACCTACCATGAAAATAAGAAGGGACAAAGTGGTAGCCAAATACCAGGGAGAGATTGACGCCTTGTACAAGTGAAGAGGACGGTGGAGTGTGCTTGAGTACATACTGTAGCTTGTAATATTTCATTTTACTTCCAGTAAGTGGTTGTCGCCTGCAGCTAGGTTTTTTTTTCTCTGTTTTCCTCCCCGAATCTGGCATCTTGGTGCCTCCACTCCCCCCCCCCCCTGTTGGTCCATCTCTGCTGGCTGGAGAAGTGGAGCCGAGCGGCTCCCAGTTTGGATCTTGTGCCTTCCTTGATTGTGGAGTCAATACAAGTTGCTCCTAATGGCGATGCTGATGTTGCAGCTCAACGTTCTTCGAGCTCCCAAGCCCTGTGCCGACCGCAGCTGAATATCACTTCAAGTGTTGTCGCCTTCAAGTTCAGTCGAAGATCTTCAGGTTAATGGTCCACATCGCTCATGCTGCTTCACGCCCAAGACAATGAATGGCACCGTCAGTTACTTTATCATCTGTTAACTTTGATCCTACTTGCTCCGTTCCTTGTCTCATTGTGACATGGGATACTTAGCTCAGATCCGAACCTGTAATTCCTCATCTTTGTAATATTGGGTTAGAACCCTAGCCGCCCATGGTCTGGCTGGCGTAGCTCGCTTGCATGAACTCGTTTAAACTACTGTGAATCATCCCTCTGAAATCGAAGGGATTGGCGAGTTAACTGAATATTCCCTATTCCTGCTGTTTTGGATCGACTGGGTATATCAATTGGTATCAGAGCCAGTCTGGTTCTTGGAGGTGTTTGGATCGGAGCCAATCTGGATTGGGTTCTCTAATAAAAACCCCAGTTTTTGCTTCTAATTCCGGCGGTGGAGTTGTTGCTGACAGAGGTGGATTGGTGACGGTGGCATAGTTCGGGCGTAGATCGGGTACCGGCGTTGGTTTTTGAAGAGCCCTTCTTCAGTGTAGAATCCCACCTCCCACCCTGATCCGTATGCTTCCTGGCGGTGTTGGCGGTGGAAGGATGAAGGTCTGGTTTTCAGCCTGTGCTGGTGTCAAATCCCCCCTTTTCGTTTCATCAATAATCTCCGACAGTAAGGTAAGCATGCTCCCTGCCACTGCAAGTCCTTGTCAGTTCCGATGGAAAAAGCCGCAGATTCCGAAAACACTGGTCTTCTGGAGCTCAAGTGTCTACAGCTAGATGTATCGATGCTGCAACAAACCAGGGAAGATGACTGGAAGGAATTGTATGAATTCACACAGACTGTTCGGTCCAATTTTGCTAGTATCCAAGCAAGCTTTGCCACAATTCAAGAAAGCTTTACCAAACTGTTGTCCAATTCAGCTGAACAAGTGCTAGTTACTCAAGCAGTTGACAGAACACCACTTCATGGACATACCCCAGGACAAGGTAGTACTGTACACCAAACACCTGAAAAGCTGTCATTCCTGTGGGAACAGCTGCTCTCAAGGATGCACAGGGAAAGGATCTTAATTTGGATGGAACACCAAAGATCACCTACAAGCACCCAAACCATACTAGTAACGACAACCAGCAGAGAGTAGATGCTCAGGTTCAACAACAGCAACACAACTCGGACGGTGAAGAAGAGCAATACGATGGCAGAAGAAACAGAAACATGATGGTACAACCGTTGGAAATGCAAAGTATTCAGCCTGTAGTCAAACCCGCCAGGTTCAACATATCGGATTGCGAAGATGCTGATTCATGGATCCAGCAAGTAGAGCAATACTTTGAAGCCAGCAGAACACCACCTGAGCAAATGGCTGAATTTGCAGTTTCTTAATTGAAGGGAAAGGCAATGCAATGGTGGAGAGGCACCGGCTATTCTCCTTCGGCATACCCTTGGTGCAGATTCTGTGGATCACTTGCTGATAGATTTGCTGAGCAATCAATTTGTGACAGTGTCAGGCCATTTCATGCCCTTACTCAGACTTCTACAGTGAGCTGCAATATTGAACAATTTGAAAGGCTACTAAATCTGGTCAGAAGGAACAATTCTAATCTCCCCAATGATTACTTTGTGAATTGTTTCATATCTGGCTTAAATGACTACATCCAACACCATTTGCAATCCCACAAGCCTAAAGATATGCAAGAAGCCATGTGGTTTGCTTGAAGAATAGAAATGTCTCAAAAGCCTGTTTACCAACCAACCATACCTCTTGTGAGGTGACGAGTGTATTTTGAACTTGCAAAAACCCATGGAAATGGACAAGGATTGCCAAATATCATCCAGCAAGCTAGGCAGAAAAGCCCCGGCGCGCTGGCGGCGGCGGGGCTCCTCTCTCCCCCGCGTGGCTGTGGTGGCGCGGGCTGGCGCGATCGCCGGGGGCGCCGTGCTCGACGTCTGGCGCGGCGGCGCGGTGGCCTGACCACGGCGTGGTGAAGACACAACTCCGGCGGGGTGGCGGCGCGGCTCCTGGCTGGCTGGCGCGGCCCTGCGACGACGTGCCCGTAGCCATGGGTGGCGGCGGCGGGCCTAGATCTGGGCCAGCGGGCCTAGGTCTGGGCCTCATCTGGGGTGCCTCGGGTGGGCGGCCCCGATGCGTCTGGCCGGCGAGCGGCGAGGGCGCTGGCTTCGTCTCCCCCGATGTCCTGCGGCGGGCATCGTGGTGGGTGCCTTGGTCCGGCGTCCTCGACTCCTCGGGATGTGAGGCGGCGGCGGGCGGCGTCTGCGGCGTGGATCTACGGTTCACGTCGGTTCTGAGGTAGTAGCTGCTGGTCTTGGCTCCTGTTCACCTTCTCCCAACCTCCCGGACGAAAGTCCAAAATCTCGCTGATTGGGCGGCGGCGACGCGCTGCTGCGCCGTGACCTTCTTGGAGGCGCCGCCTGGGGAGGTTTGGGTAGGGTGGCGGAGCTGAAGGTTGCAGCTTTGGGCAATGTCGGTCCTTGAGCAGCTGCGGTGATCTCTAGCCCGTATGCGTGTGTCGACGGCAGTCTGCCCCGTCCTCTGCAGGTGCTCCCGGCGGATTTCTCGTCGCTGGTGGATGTCCAAGTGCTCAGCAGTGTGGCCGGTATGGTGTGATCTTCGTCAAGGTAGTCTTCTCCAGGGTGGCGTCAGGTCCGGAGCCCAACACCTCTGCAGCTCTCGGGTGAGCTTCTCTCATGTTCGATGGTTCGACGCCTTCGAGCCAGGCGAGAGGGCAGGGACCCTCTTCGGCATGAGAACAGGTTGGTGCTTCTGGTGCTCGGAGTCCTGGCTGTTCTCCTCGGATTCAAGACTACAATTCTGCTCCGGGCAGTGCCTCGCCGTGCCTCCGGCTGGTGTCCTTGGTGTCGAACAACGGCGGTCTGCACTTCTGCGCTCGCGCTTAGTGCAGTGTTGTAATTCGTTCTGTGTGTACCCTTGTATCTTTCTTGCCATGGTGTGCGTGGTGTGGTGTCCTGTTGTAACTCCTGGCCGGTTGATGGCTTTGTTAATTCAAAGCTGGGCTTTCGAGCCTTCTGTTTAAAAGCTAGGCAGAAAAACATTTGTTATAAATGTAAGGAGACAAACAAGTGTGAAATTTGGCACAAGGGAACAAATTCAAGCACTACAACAAGAAGCTGAGGACCAATACCGACATCGTCTATGTAACAGAGTATGATGATGATTCGGATGAGGATCCACCAGTTCCCAAACCAGAAACCAGAAGCATCATTAAAACTATCTATGCATGCAGTAAAAGCCTCAAGCAACACCAGTTATACATTCACACTAACAGCTATGTTGGGCTCTTATTCTGCTACTGGCAGTACAGGGACATTGATCATGACACCTGAACTGGCCCAGAAGTCAAATTGCAAGGTAATTCCAAACAAGATGATAAAATTTATGGTAGCAAATGGAGGTTAAATTTCTTCAGAATTTCACTCTGATACTTGTCACTATATATTGCAAGGAAATCCTCTACGTTCCACTTTCAGAGATCTCCCTCTCAAAGGATATGATATAATCTTTGGAAATGATTGGATTAAAGCACATAGTCCTGTCACTGTCAAAATGGATTACAAGTAAATGTTTATTAAAGTCAGAGATGACAAGGGCAAGAAGATCCTGCTATATGATGAATCACTACCTAATGCAGCTACAGTTCAAGAAACTGAAAGAATTAATCTCCTCAAGGCAAAACCTATTTGTGGATCATATATATTTATTGTCAATACACTGCCTGCAACTACCAAAGGTTCACATCAAATGCAAGTACAAACTGTCATCCAGAGTGTTTTGAAAAATTCCAGGATATTTTCTCAACACCCACATCCTTGCCACCTAAAAGAACTTGTGATCACACTATACCCTGCCTGAATAAAAGATTGTGAACCAAAGATCATATAGGTTGCCACATCACCAAAAGGATTCTATGGAACAAATAATCAGGCAGTTGATTCAGCAACAAGTGATAAGAGACAATACCAGTCCGTACTCCTCTCCTGCTTTATTGGTCAAGAAAAAGGACACAACATGGAGATTAGTAAGGGAAATACTTTTGTACTTACACGTGACTTTCGAAAGCTTAATGCCCAAACAGTCAAAAACAAGTATCACATTGAAGTAATAGAAGATTTGTTGGATGAGGTACATGGTGCCACTATTTTCTCCAAAATTGATCTAAGAAGTGGTTATCACCAAATTAGGATGGATGAGAGCGACATCCAGAAAACTGCATTTAACACCCATATTTGCCACTTTGAATACCTGGTGATGCCCATCGGATTGACAAATGCTCCTGCACCTTACAAGCATTAATTAATACACATCTGGCTCCTTTCTCAGAAAGTTTGCTTTGTATTCTTTGATGACATTTTGATGTACATCAAAAATGCAAGTGCACCTGACCACAGTTTTCCAAGTGCTCCAACAGAACAAACTGTCAGCAAAAAGGGAGAAATGCTCATTTGGCCAGAACAAGGTGTAATACCTTGGCCATATTAGTGGCAACTAACCCACATAAGTGGAAGCAATTAACAACTGGTCAAGACCCAAAAGTATCACAGAACTGAGAAGTTTTCTAGGCCTAACTGGCTATTACAGGAGGTTTATTACACACTGGCATTATATGCAGGTCACTATTTGACTGTCTCAAGAAAGATGCTTTTAAGTGGACTGAACTGCAAGAACAAGCATTCCTGGAGCTCAAATCATTGCACTCAAACACCCAATTACAGTCAAAATAGTAGCAAAAAACTTTCATTGAAAATGTGTTCAAATTACACAATCTGCCTACAGTGACTGTTACAGGCAGGGACATAATTTTTACAAGCCACTTGTGGCAGAATCTATTCAAAGCTCTTGGTATTAAACTACATCTCAGTACTTGCTACCACCCTCAAACTGACGGGCAAACGGAAAGAGTGAATTAATGCTTGGAAACCTATCTAAGATGCATGACATTTGCAAAAAAAAAAAAAAAAAAAATGGCAGTCATGGATCTCCCTTGCTGAATGGTGGTACAACACCAGCTACCACACCTCACTGAAAATGACCCCATTCCAAGCTATGTATGGATTTCCTCCTCCACAGGTAGCTGAAAATTTTCTTGCTGATGATAATACTGAAGTTGCAGCTGTATGCTACAAAGAAGAAAAGAAGCAAACATTATCATCAAAGAAAATTTGCAGCAAGCTCAAGACGCAAACAAAAATAGAAGTGAGAGAGAATTGCAGATTGGAGATATATATGGTTTACCTCAAGGTACAGCCTTACATGCACTCCTCTCTTAGCATACATAAATGCATCAATTGCACTGAAAATTCTATGGACCATTCCGAGTTCTAGCAAAAGTGGGTCAAACTGCATACAAGTTACTTTTCCTGATGGCCTTAACCTGCATCACACATTCCATGTGAGCCAATTAAAGAAGCACCTGGGCCTGTTGCTATTTGAGAAAATTACAAAAAGCCATCACATTTGAGGCTAGGGTTTCAAAACTTAAAGACAGCGCTTTGAGTTTCCTGTACGTGTGAACAAATCCAGCATAACAACCCGAACGTGGTCTGAAATAGGGAAAAGGGAAGACGTCAGATAACGGGACTTGTTTCAGGCGAACCAGGGAGAAACTTGCCTAGTTTTAGGGTTTTAGCCGAACTGGGATCCTCTAAAAAGTCCCCCAGTATCGACATCCCGAAGCTGGTAAAAAGATCCCATCGACATCGTCCCGATCGAGATCGCTGCTCGCTGGACGACGTGCCTATGTAGACGATGGCCGGCGGCGGCGACCGCCTGTCCGAACTTTCCGACGACCTGCTCCGGCACATCCTCCACTTCGCCCCGGTGATGGAGGCCGCCTCCACGGCCGCGCTCTCGCGGCGATGGCGCGCGCCGCTGTGGCTCTCCTTGGGCGTCCGCTGCAATCTGGCAGGCCTCTACAGGGTCACCGTGGAGTCCCTGCCGTTGGAGACCCTCCGCATGCTGGAGCTCACCGACTGCACGCAGGGACTCCACCAGAGCAAGGCTGCCGTCGTGCTCCCACCGCTGTCCTGCCTACGGCTGCGCCATTGCGCCCAGTACCTAGGTTCTCTCCAAGGCGTCATCGACGCTGCGCCGACGCTCGCCACCGTCTGCCTCGAGTCGGTCGTCCTCCACACAACTGACAACACTAACCGAGGTCACCATGTGTAGTCCGATCAAATGGTCTTACCCTGCCGCCTCCGTTGCCGTGTGGCCACCGTGCTGCGGTGCTGGTGCTGGACAGCTGCACGTGGGAGGAGGACCGCCACATCCTTCGCTACGAGTATCCAGGCAAAAAGACCATCGGTGAGGTGCAGATCGACGGGTGCAGATCGACGCGCCCAGGCTGCGCCGCTTCAGGTACAGCGGGCCACTCCGTCCCTTCTCATTCAGGTCACAACCGCCAGAGCTGGAACGTGTGGATCTGCATTTTCTCTCGGACCACAAGGACAGGAACGAGGATCGAAACCATGGCGTATCAACCTTCTGGCGATTCGTCTAGAGCTTCACGAGCACCAAGGAGATGAGGCTCAGGGTGAACCACCTCGAGGATATGACCGTCTACAACAAGGCGAGGCGGGTCGAGCTCCTGTCGGCATTCCGCCGCCTGGCGCGCCTCGAGGTTCAAGGAGTGCATTGGACGAAAGTGTAGAGAAGGGTATTGGAGATTGCACAGCACCAATAGGGCCGGCTGCTCGTATATATATAGGCGGACACATGTACAATTACAGGTACAACCCTGAGAAAACACGGGGACCTATATCTATACAATATGTTACTCAACACCCCCCCGCAGTCGAAGGGTCGGCACCGACACACAGACTGGAGCGAAACTCAGGAAAAGTCGTGGATGGCAGTCCCTTCGTCATGATATCGGCAAATTGCTGAGACGTCGGTACGTGAAGAACTCGAACGCGACCGAGGGCAACTTCCTCACGAACAAAGTGGATATCCAGCTCGATGTGCTTGGTGCGCCGATGATGGACGGGGTTGGCGGAGAGGTAGACAGCCGACACGTTGTCGCAGAAAACCACCGTAGCCTTGTCAACAGGACAAGATAGCTCGGACAGAAGCTGACGGAGCCATGTGCACTCAGCCACAGCGTTGGCCACGGCGCGGTACTCGGCCTCAGCACTGGAGCGGGACACGGTGGGCTGCCTCTTGGAGGACCAAGAAACAAGCGACGAGCCGAGGTAGACACAGTAGCCGCTGGTGGAGCGGCGCGTATCCGGGCAACCCGCCCAGTCCGCGTCAGAGTAGGCGACAAGGTCAGTCGACGTCGAGGGCGAAGCATGCAATGTCAAGCCGTAGCCCATGGTACCGCAGACGTAGCGGAGAATCCGCTTCACCGCGGCCCAATGAGCATCCCGAGGAGCATGCATATGCAAGCACACCTGCTGCACGGCGTACTGGAGCTCCGGGCGCGTCAGTGTCAAGTACTGAAGGGCACCGACGATGGAGCGATAGAACGGCGCGTCGGACGCCAGCGACCCATCACTGGCGGAAAGCTTGGCCTTCGTGTCGACAGGAGTAGGCGCAGGGTTGCGGTTAAGCATCCCGGCACGCTCGAGAAGCTCGTGAGCATACTTCCGCCGATGGAGGAAGAATCCGTCCGCACGTCGGACAACCTCGATGCCGAGGAAGTAGTGAAGCGGGCCAAGATCCTTCAACGCGAACTCAGCGCGAAGGCGGTCGGTGAGCTGTCGAAGGAGACCAGCGGTGGAGGCCGTCAGAATGATGTCGTCGACGTACAGCAGCAGGTATGCCATGTCGTTGCCGGTCCGGTAGACAAACAAGGACGCATCGGAACGCGTGGAGCGGAAGCCCAGCTGATGCAGGAAGCCGGCGATGCGGCTGGTACCGGGCGCGAGGCGCCTGCTTCGGTCCATACGAGGGACCGAGAGAGCAAGCACACGTCATCGGGGCGCTCGGGGTCGACGAAGCCGGTGGGTTGCTGACAGTACACCCGTTCCTGTAGATGGCCATGAAGGAAGGCGTTGGAGACGTCCATCTGATGCACGGGCCACGCACGAGACGCGGCGAGGTGCAGCACTGTGCGGATCGTGCCCGGTTTGACAACCGGGGCAAACTTATCCGTGAAGTCGACGCCAGCGCGCTGCCGAAAGCCGCGCACCACCCAGCGCGCCTTGTAGCGCTCGAGAGTACCGTCGGAGCCGAGCTTGTGCTTGAAGACCCATTTGCCGGAGATGACGTTGGCGCGAGGGGGCCGGGGAACGAGCTCCCAGGTCCTATTGCGCTGAAGTGCGTCGTACTCCTCCTGCATGGCGGCACGCCAATGCGGGTCGCGCAAGGCAGCGCGAGCCGAGGTGGGCACCGGCGAAGGAGCGGTCGCCGAGCCGGTGGGAGAGCCGGTCGGGCCGGCCTGATGACCAGACAGGCCGGGCGACGGTCCGGTCTGACCGGGCGCTTGGCCGGGTCGGCTGGTGGAGGGGACGCCGCCGCCGTGCGGCAATATGCTTTTGCCGCTGGCCCAGAAGGCAGACGCAGTAGACGGAGAAGCCGCGCAGACATACTGGTCGGCGGGGTAGCGTGTAGACGGCCGCCGCACGCCTGCGCGGGCGCGGGTGAGCATGGGCTCAGGAACCGCAGCGACGGGTGGCGAGGCAGACGGCGAAGAGGCGGCCGCCGCGGGCGACGGGGGCACCGGGGACGCCTCGGACGTCGCGGGCGATGGCGCCGCGGGCGAGGGCGCCGCGGGCGACGGGGGCGCCGCGGGCGAGGGCGCCGCGGGCGGCGGGGCGCCGCGGGCGAGGGCGCCGCGGGCGACGGGAGCGACGGGGCGCCGCGGGCGGTGCGGACGCCGAGGGTCCAGGCGGGGAGGCCACCGCGGTCGGGCGCCGGCGCGCGGCCGCGAGGAGGGCCAGCGGGCGCCGGGGACGCCGAGGGACCAGGCGGGGCCGGCGCCGGGGGGGCCACCTCGGTCGGTCGTCGGCGCGCGGCCGCAGGAGGGCCAGCGGGCGCCGGGAGCGTCGTCGGAGGTGTCGCCATGAGTCCCTGCTGAAACGGAAAAACCAACTCGTCAAAGTACACGTGCCGGGAAGTGATGACACGATGAGAGACCGGGTCGTAACAGCGGTAACCCTTGGTGTTGGCGGGGTAGCCGAGAAACACACAAGGGAGGGAGCGCGGCGCAAGCTTATGCGCGGCGGTGGCAGCGGTGTTAGGAAAACACCGGCAGCCGAAGATGCGGAGGTCATCATAGGTGGGCGGCGCACCGTAAAGGAGATGATGCGGCGTGTAGGACCAACGCACACGACACGGGCGGATGTTGACGAGAAGAGTCGCCGTGGCAAGGGCATCCGACCAGAATCGCGGGGGCATGGAGGCATGGAACAGAAGGGTGCGGACGCGATCGTTGAGGGTACGAAGCATCCGTTCGGCACGGCCATTCTGTGAAGAAGTGTATGGACACGTGAGTCGGAAGATGGTGCCGTGGGTGGCGAGAAGTGAGCGAATGGTGATGTTGTCGAACTCCTTGCCGTTGTCGGTCTGGAAAGCGTGAATGGGGCGACCAAACTGAGTGGAGACGAACGCGAAGAAGGCGGTGAGGGTGGTGGCAACATCTGACTTACGGCGAAGTGGAAAAGTCCATACAAAATGCGAGTAATCATCAAGAATCACAAGATAATAATTATAACCAGAGTTACTCGGAACCGGCGAGGTCCATACATCACTATGAATGAGTTGAAAGGGAAAAGATGCGACTGTGGAGGACGAACTAAACGGAAGGCGAACATGTTTGCCTAGACGACATGCTTCACAAGAATGGGCATCCGTTTTATTACAAGTAAAGGAGAATCCTTGCATTATTTGACGCAGAGTGGCGGAGCTAGGATGGCCAAGACGGGCGTGCCAAAGGTCGACACCGGCGGAGAGGGCGAGTGGACGGCCGGTGTTGGTGGAGGCCGCGCCAACAGGGTAGAGATCGCCGGGGCTGTCACATCGGTGGAGGAGCATCCGGGTACGACCATCCTTGACAGAGAAACCAAAAGCGTCAAATTCCACGATCACGGGGTTATCACGACGGAAAGATTTAACGAAACAAGGTTTTTGATCAAGTCGGGAGAAACGAGAACATTATGGAGAGAGAGGGGAGTGGAGGTGGAAGGAAAAGAGACAGAACCGAGTGTGAGTAATAGGAAGAGCATGACCGTTGCCAACGATGATGCGAGAAGAAGTGGAAGCGGGTGTGGAAAAGGAGAGGTTACCGGGATGCGCCGCCATATGCGCGGAAGCGCCGGTGTCCATGAACCAGTCGCCACCGCCACCATACGCCCCAGCAGAGGGGGCGCTCTGGAGGGCGGTCAGGAGCGCGGGATCCCACGGGGTCGCACCCGGAGGGGCGGCGTAGGTCGGGGCAGGCTGGGGCGCCGCGTAGAACGCCTGATGGGAGGCTGGACGCGGCCCCATAATGCCCGGGTAGGGGGCGCGCGGCACGGGCATGGAGTAGGCGTGAACAACCCCGGTCCACGGGTTGTGACCGGCAGTCCATGGCGGAGGGGCGGTGTACTGCGGGGGACGAGGCGCGGGGGCGGCGGCATTGGCGCCACCGTTGCCACCACCGTTGCCACCGCCATGGCGACGACGGCCACGGCGGCCACCACCAGGAGGAGCCGGCTGGCCGGTCCAGGGACCGGTCTGGCCGGCCGGGGCGCCAGCGGGCCCGGTCCAGGGGCCGGTCTGACCGGGCGGCGGGGCGGCGGCGGGGAAACCCGGCGGCGGACCCAGGGGGCGAGGCGCAGGGGCGCGGGGCGCGGGAGTCTGGGCGCCGCGGGAGAAGCCAGCAGCGAAGGCGGTGTGGGCCGCCCGAGCCCGGAGGTGCTTGAGGCGGCGCTCCTCGAGGCGCGAGTACGCCACGGCCTGCTCGTAGGTGGGCGTGGTGAGGAGCGTGAGGTTGGAGGCGGCGTTGCCGAGATCCTCGCCGAGACCCGCCGACAGGGTGGAGAGCATGATCTTGTCATCGATCGGGAACTCCAAGTCACGGAGCTCATCGGAGAGGCTCTTCGGCTTGAGGGCGTAGTCGTCGAGAGACGGAGTTGTTCGGTGGGTGCCGAAGAACTCCTGTTGGAGGAAGGTGACCCGCTGGATTTTGTTGTCGGTGAAGAGGCCGGTGATCTTATCCCGGACCGTGTGGGCGGAGTCGCCGTCGCGGACGACGGTGCGGAAGATGTCGTTGGAGACGGTCTGGTAGAACCAGCGGATGATGGTGGCGTCGATGGCGAGCCACTCGGGGTCGTGCGGCATGGCGAGGAGGTCGATGGTGCCGTCGACGTGATCAAGGAGATCATACTCGCGGAAGAGCAGCCCAAAGTACGTCTTCCACGGGAAGAAGTTGGCAGCGGTGGTGGAGAGCTTCAGCGGCACGCGCTCGGCGATGGGGATGTCGCGGATGACGGCGACGGAGGGGCCGGCGAAGGGGTTGCTGCTGCCGGAGCCGGAGGAGGAGTCGAAGCGCGCCATGGCGGAAGCGGCGGGGAGGGCCGGCGGCGCCCTAGATGAGAGGGGCGGCGGCTAGGGTTGGAAGTGGAGAGGGCCGGCGGCGCCCTAGAGAGGAGGGGGCGGCGGCTAGGGTGGATGGCGGAAGCGGTGGTGGTGGGGAGGGCCGGCGGCGCCCTAGGGGAGGAGGGCGGCGGCTAGGGTTGGGGAGGGCTGGCGGCGCCCTAAGGAGGAGGAGGGGCGGCGGCTAGGTCAGGACCCGAAGGGTCTCTGATACCATGTAGAGAAGGGTATTGGAGATTGCACAGCACCAATAGGGCCGGCTGCTCGTATATATATAGGCGGACACATGTACAATTACAGGTACAACCCTGAGAAAACACGGGGACCTATATCTATACAATATGTTACTCAACAGAAAGGCAAGACCGCGGCAGTGACTATCGTGAACCTTCTCCGCTGCTGCCCCGTGCTCAGTGCCATCCGAATCAATCTCACCTCTGAGCCCCATGACGCCCCAAAAAACAAAAGGGCACGCCGCACACGAATTCCTCGAAAGGAAGTTCAGATCCCTGCCTTGAGTGGGCGCCACTTGTTGAAATGCTTGCAGAGGTGGTGGTCATGTGGCAAATAATAAAGATGTGAAGAAAAGTATGGTATATTATAAAATGCCCCGAAGACCTCACTCACGAGAGTTGACATGCAATTCAAGCTAGAGAAGCCCAACTGTTTTGGTGCCAAGCTGATCGAATTATTCGCTGAGAATGCCATGGTTCTTGAAGAGCTGCGTATCGACGATGGAGATGAAAAGTTGCGCGAGCACATGAATCCCAAGGCCGACAGATGGATCTCCAATTCATCAAAAAGGAGGAAGTCAGGGGCCACAAGCTTTGTGGTCTTACCTCTTAAGAGGTGACTAGAGAGATTTAGGTTGTGTTTTTCTTAAGAGATTATTATCATTTTCTAGGAGGTGAATTTTGGTTGGAGTGTGATATGGTACATATATTGTGGCTTCGTAGGTATTGCTAAAACGTAAAGTTTAAGGTAGTATAAATACTTACTCCTACATACAAATGTGTATATCATGAAAAATATGGATAAACTATATACTACTAGTAAATACGATCGTGCAGTCCAATACTGGACTAATGTAAGTTAACTATAGCATTATGCAAGTGCAAAAAAGTATTAATACATGCCAAGCACAATATAATTACCACCAAAATTTTAAGCATGAATCATGTATTTATTGTATTACTTCATATACAATTAATGTATTTTAAGCATGAATCATGTATTTTAAGCACATATGTTTCTTTCAAACATATACCACGCTTTTATGTTGTCTATATGAAGATGTAAGCAACGAAAGCCTCTTAGCAAGTGTATGATTCCATAAATTCCAAACTGAAACAATTTACCTTTAGCTTTGACGTAAACTTACAAATAACAATAGTACCGAATGTTGACGACTACCGTGATGTCCGCCCGCCTGCTAGCGCACCCTCATGGTGAAGGAGTGTAGTCCATGCCCGACCTCATGGGAATCGGCGATCGTTGGCGTGCAAGCGCAGCTAGGCCTGGGCAACAACAGGCAAGGGTTACCTAGGCATGAGTGATTTGCGATGGAGGCGGTGGGTTTGGGAAGAGAGTTTTTTACGTGGATTTCTTTGGAATGAGATAGAGTTTGTTAGATGCAAGTCGTGTGTGATGAATCTTCCTTATATCTCTCACATTGAGGTTAGTTGGTAACGGAAGATGAGCGGGTTATGATATGTGGTTGGGATTAGAAAGAGGCAAGAACATTTTTAGGAGGAAATATAGTCGGAGTTTTAGAGGAAGTGCGCGGTGGCATGTTGTTTGTAATTTTGGGGACGTGGGACATCACTAGATGCCGCAGGTTTCACCTTAACGGTAAAAGAGATAACAATTCAAGTAAAACAATTCAAAATTTCTCCGATAGAATAAATAAATTCTCACTAGTATCTGTTCTCCAACACTATCTAACGAGCTACTGTTTTATCTGGCTGGCTTAGGTACTCCATGTCACCCTATGGATCACGCATAAGACGGCACTAACTTGAGCGCGAAATACAGACCCAACATCCCCACCGTCACGGCCGCCGCCTGGCGGCATACACGCGAGGCCACCGTCAGGCAGCGGCTGACAACCGTGGCAGCCTCGCCAGTCATCTCTTCTTCTTCCTCCTCGCTCAGCTCCTCTTCTAATTCCTTCGGCGCAGAGGCTGGGGTCTCCTTCACCTCGCCGTCGTCCGCGGTGTCCACCTGCTTGCTGGCCTCGGCAGCGTTCTTCTTCTTCTTGATCTTGCTCTTCTTTCCCTGTTTCGCCGGCTTGGCGCCACCGTGGCCGGGGTCGTTGTCGCTGAGTAGAGCCCACATGTTGGAGCCGGCCAAGGCCGTGCTGCTGCTTTCCGCAACATCGGAGGCCTGCTTGCCTGTCAGCGCAGCCACCATCTGTCGGCGTCCGCGACGTGCGGTGACCACGTCAAACTTCTCTTCTCTTGCCTCTTCCGCTTCGGCTTCTTCAATTCTTCGCACTGCGGCCAGAACCTCCTTGATCTCCTCGCAGTCGCTGGTCAGCTCGTCGCCGTCCAACACAGTGGCCGTCGCCACGGCTACCTTGCTGTCCGCAAATCCGTTGGTCTGCACCTCGCCGCCGTTCACGGTGGCCCGTGCCTGCTTGTCGTCCCCGGCAGCGCCTAGCTTCTCCTTCTGGCCATGTTTCGCCGGCTTGGCAACCTCGACGTCAACATGGGTGACGGCAGCTTTCTTGAGCTTTCGATCGACGACGTCGACGGGGGTCACGCCGGCTTTCTTGAGCTTCCGATCAACGACATCGACGGGGGTGAAGTCAGCTTTCTTTAGCTTTCGATTGACGACATCGACGGGGGTGACGGCGGCTTTCTTGAGCTTCCGATCAACGATGTCGACGGGGGTAGCGCCAGCTTTCTTGAGCTTCCGATCAACGACGTTGACGGCGAGATCACCGGCCGCCGCACTGTGGCCGGGATCTTTGTCGACGAGGAGAGCCCACATGTTGGCGCCGGCCTGCTCTCCCATCTCGCGATCGATACGGTTCAATCAATGAAGGCGATAGAGCTTGACGTTGTTTGCAGCCACCGTCGTTGCGAGATTTCTATCGATCAATACGTAGGCACGACCGGTACATATATAAGAGCACGGCGCGTTCTAGTTACCAGTTGGAGTACTATTCGTGTCGGGATCGTAGTTCTGCATAGGTTTTCTCAACTTGTCCTCGGTAGAGTCCTTCATACAGCAAAACTGGGATTAGTTAACCAATCAAACACGATCGTATTGTGCTCCGACTCCGAGGCAATCTAGCTACTTGTCCCACTCCTGAACCGTACTACGGTGTATCTAGTTCACTTTAAAATGTCTAAATCGTTTTATATTTATGAACAGACGGAGTAGTTACTAGATATATATTTTCTGGTTCACAAAAAAAATTATAAAAATAAATCCACTTATTGTATATTGATCTGTGAAAGTTTTCTTAAATCCATCGTGCCGTTTAGAAGAAGTAAAAAAAAATGCAAATATACTGCCTAACAGTTGTATGAAGGACTCCACCCAAAATACAGATTTTGTAAATTCCCCAAAATATAGATTATTTCTAAAAATTAATGAAAATGTATTATTTTTAGAAAATAGGGAAACACTTGTTACATATTTAGGAGACCGGGACTCTTGCAGCCCGGTCACCCGCTAGCATACTGCTGGTAGTAGCATTATTTTTTCCGTGAGTAGTGCCTGCTGCGAGAAGCGCTGGGCCAGCGTTTTTTTTTTCTGCGAGGACGTTGCTATAAGTGGCGCCAGACGGTGCCACATCCCATTAGTGGTGGCGGTGCCAGCTATTTTGCTGGATGCTACAAGCACTAGTAGAAAACCTCTCATCCATCTAAGCCATAAATACCGGTTCCCTTACGAACCGGTACTAAAGGGTGCATTAGTACCGGTTGCACTGCCCAGACCTTTAGTACCGGTTCGTAAGGACCTTTAATACCGGTTCGTGACACGAACCGGTACTAAAGGGTTCGCGTCAGCTGAAAAACCTTTAGTACCGGTTCGTAGGTTTTTCTGCTCCCCCACGCAGCTCCACCCCCCCCCCGTGGATCGCCTTTTTTGACACTATAAAATAGAAAAGAAAATGATAGAAAATTCAAAAAATAAAATGTTTTCAGATTCTTGTATGTTATGCAACCTACTATTAGGGAAAATTAACAAATTTGAATTTTCACTTTTTTTGCAAAAAAGTTTTGAAAAATGGTAAAACCGCAATAACTTTTGCATACGACGTCGAAAAAAAACGTATAATATATCAAAAAAATCCTGGGTTTACCCGGTTAGCCAATTTTCAGATTCTCAAAATTCCAAATGAAAATATGAAAGCAGAAACATTTTAGTTTTTTTTCCAGAAATTTAGAATTTTATATATTTTAATTTTTTAAAATTAAAATATTAATTATAAGATTTTTTGAGTCCTAACATATTACTATTACTTTTATCAAATTATTTCTTTGCAAAAAATATTAAATTTTTAAAAAATAATTAAAAATAATAAAAATTTAAAAAGTTAATTTTATTTATTTATTCAACATTATTGTTACATCATTACTTTTGTTTATTAAAAGAATTATTTGGAATTCAAACGATAAAAAGTGTGACATCGACCAACATGTTAATAGGATTGATATGATATTACTATCACATACATGCGCGCGAAGCACTTGGAAGTGGAACGGGATGGAACTTGGAAGTTAAGCGTGCTAGTGCGGGAGTAGTGTGAGGATGGGTGACCGACCGGGAAGTTTGACTATGGGTAAGTAATTTGACTAGAGATTAAGTGTAGTTAGAGACTAATGGAAATACTAGTAATTGTGAAGAAAAAAAAAGAGGCCGTGAAAAAAAGGGTGTGAAAAATAATTAGAAAAAATGGAAAAAAAAAATTAAACGAAACGTGTTACGAACCGGTACCAAAGGTCTCCAGCCCCACGGGTTCCTCCGTGCCCACGTGGAGGCACCTTTAATACCGGTTCGTAAGGAACCGGTACTAAAGGTGAGGGGCTTTTAGTACCGGATAATTAGTACCGGTTCCAAAACCGGTACTAAAGGCCCTTTGGAATCGGTACTAAAGGGGGGTTTTTCTACTAGTGAAGCAATTGTCGGCATAATGCTACTACCAGCAGTATGCTAGCGGGTGACTGGGATGCTGCAAGGGTTTCGGTGGTATTCTCTGACGATGGTTGGGCGGTTCTCCCATGGTGGACGGAGAACAATGCTACCATGATGGACAATGAATACTACAGCCACACGAGTCGTCTGGTGTGAGGGGGCATGGAGGACGACCGCCCCATAGGGGTCCGCCTGTACGCATCAAGCGAGGATGGTGGGGTGATCTCTTGCATTTTTTCGAACGAGTGTATTTTTTGTGGATTGGTGGATGTAGAGGATCGGGGCTTCCTATCCTCTGAGGAGGATCATCACACCCCTATATACATTACCCATCCATATGCACTTACATACATGTCATATTTACTATGCCACACTTATGTGCAATTGCACACATATGTATAATCCACGTGCAATTGTTACTATGTCATACATTACCCATCCATATGCCATCACATCTATGTGCAATTAGAACATATGTAAAAATTTCCCTAGCACTCCACAAACTCTATGGTCGAGCAGGTTTTATCTCATTCTCCTCTAATAATCCACGAGCTCTATATCTAAAAGCTTATGTCAGAGTGACAATACATATAAAAACAGCACGTGAAACAACACTCTCTCTCAACCAGCCCGTTTTTTGAAAGAAGAAAAAGCCAGATACATTGATCCCAACGGCCCAATGCAAAAGTATCAAAATACAAACAAGGCTTAGAAACTATACTAGCACAATAGATAATATGCCATAGAAAAGACAAATGGAGAAAAATAATTCCAAGCAGTGTATGAACCGAGAGCTACGTTAGTTTTTGACTAGCCGAGAACTAGCAGAACAAAATAAATATGGTGCAGAGAATTCGAAACTTCTTTCACATAAGAATCAAACGATGCACTTTTTGTCGCATGTAATTTGTATCTCTTTGATCAAAATGAGAACCTAGAAGTACTCGGTAAGGGCCTTATTTATTTGGATGGAGGGAGTAAGATTTTCTTATTCTACTAAGACAATACTATATTTTATACTAGAGAAATAGTTATTTGGAGACGGTGGGTATTTTTTTGGATTTGTACGAATAAACTTCAGAAATTGAATCAAACTTCAGAAATCGAATCAATACAGTGGTCATCCTGGAACGAGAGTACTCGATTACTACCTTACTCCCTATGTTCATGAAAGAGTGTATTTCCAAAAAAAAAAAAATAGAATGTTAGTTTGACAAGGTTTAAACAAAAGGGCACCAGATATACACAGTCATTAGATTTATGGTGAAATATTTTTTCATCATATAGTATTTTGTTTCATAAATAAAATTATATTTTTACGTAAAACTCGGTCGAAGTTTGATATAGTTTGAGTCTTCAAAATATTCTAGAGCTACACTCTTTTTGGACGGGTAGAGTAGTGGATAGAGATGTGTGACAACATAGAAACCTTGTGCATTAATTTGTAGAATAAGTTTGCATTGGAAAGCGCTATCGCTGCTATGTGATGATAAACATATTGTTAGGAATAAAATAGCGTCATAACTAAGCTAATTAGGCAGTTAGGATTTCCATTAGGATAACTGCCTAGCAGTTAGAACTCTGACACCGTCCAAACGCTGTGTATATGGAACCGTCGATGCACCCTTTCAAAGCGACGTAAATCTTGTAACTGACAATGTAAAGCACCTGTTGGACCCTATAAATATCCAACAGATTCTATCAATAAAGACATCCATTTCCTCCCAATCTCTTGTTTCTCTCTACATCATCAGCACTGGCTCTGCCCCTAGCGAGTAGGCCTCGTGGAGAAGAAAAGGTGAGAAAGGAACAATGGCTTTCCTTCCACTGTCGGAACTCGCTTTTTTTTTTCCTTCGCATGCTTCGTCGCCATGGAACATCGTCGTTCCTATTTTCATCGCCGGACCTTCGGTGTTGCCGCTGCACGTCGCCAAAATTTTGGCCGGAACTTTGGCCGCCGCTTTCATCGTCGCCATAACAGGAACGGTGGCCTCCGCCACCGCAGGGCACCGACGGGTGCCCCTCATCGTCGCTATGCCCCTGGTCGTGGTTTTCGTCGCCGCCTCCACAACCAGTACCACCTCCGTGGTGATTGGTTGAATCTTTAATAAAAAGAGTAAAATTAATTGGCAGACGATTATTGCATAACTGCAATTTACCAACCTCTTGTTGGGGACATGCGGTTTTACACGCCGCAGATCTGATACAAGTCAGACCAACTGCATATCATGAAACTTCCCCATTTCAAATAGTACTAGGCAATCAGCCAAGTATTTCCCACAAGCGAAATTCAGTTGCGCTGTATATGTACCAATATCACCACCGCAGCGTACCTCCATGGGTCCCCATAAAAAATTTGGAATCTATATGGGATATAAATATCCGTCAATTATAAATATTTAGAACCCCTAACAGGGGACCTGTTTACAGCTGATTCAATTTTTGATGATGATCATTTCCCGGTATTAGGGGAGAAACAAATCACAAAGAATGTCAGGAAATAGATTGGAATGCAACAGGCATCCAATCCTTAGATCCACGTACTAGATAATCTGAATCTGAAGTTCAGAGAATAATAAATTTGCAACACATTGCCTATAACTTGCCAGGCGCATTTACTGATCACAAATGTGTCACTAAATCATATATTCCTGCAGTCAATGCACCAGAACGAGTAGAGGTACCAAATTAAACTACTCAACTCCCAATTTCAAATAAAAGGGGGACAAATCTCGTCTCAAGGGAAAGGCTTCTCCAAAGTCACCCTGGAAACAAAAGAAATCTATGACGGTAAATGCAAATCAATCTGAAGTTGATAGACACCAAGATGATGTTCAACATCAAGAACCTAGCATAAATGTGCACACAAATTCTAATGATGGGACATCGAAACAACTAGACTCCGTTGTTATGGGAAATCACACGGTGCCTAAAGAAATTAATGAAATTTCCACAAACTATATCGATTCGGGAGAATCATATAATAGAAATACTACAATATTGTCAACACATATTTCTCCTCTAAAATTGCTAAAATCCTTCAACTGGATCCAGAGCCAAAATCTATGAAAGAGTGCTTGAAGCGTTCGGATTGGCCTAAATGGAAGGAGCCAATTGAGGCAGAACTGCGCTCGCTTAATAAAAGAGAGGTATTCTCTAAAGTAATACCTACTCCTCATAAAGTATTCCCTGTGGGAGCTAAATTGGTTTTCGTTCAAAAATGAAACGAAAATAATGAGGTGGTGAGATATAAAGCGAGACTAGTAGCACAAGGGTTTACGCAGAGACCCGGTATCGATGACGACGATACATATTCTCCTATCATGAGTGGAATTACGTTTCAATAGTAATATCATTGGAATTACAAATGAATTTATCAATGCAGTTAATGGATGTAGTGACCGCATATCTATATGGGTCACTCGATGCGGATATTTATATGAAAGTCCCTGATGGACTTAAAATCCCTAATCCAAACACAAATCGCAACATGTATTGTGTAAAATTATAGAAGTTACTCTATGGCTTAAAGCAGTCGGGTAAAATGTGGTATAACGAGCTTAGTGAGTTCCTTCTTCAGAAAGGATACTCAAATAATGATGATTGCCCATGCATTTTCATAAAGAAATCCTCAAAAGGATTTTACATCATCCCACTTTATGTTGATGACCTCAACATCATTGGTAACGCGGCAGATATATCTGTAGCATGCAATCATTTAATGACGGAGTTTGAGATGAAAGATTAGGAAAAACCCAAATTCTGGTTAGGTTTAAAACTTGAACATCTTCCCTCGGGAATACTCGTTTATCAGCCCGCATATATTCATAAAGTTTTGGAAAAAATCAATATGGATAAATCATATACATCCGAAACACCCATGGTCGTTAGATCCCTTGATATGAAAAAGGATCCTTTTGGACCTAGGGATGATAACGAAGATGTGTTGGGACCTAAGTTTCCATACCTTAGTGCCATAGGTGCACTAATGTACCTTGCTAATTGTACTAGGCCAGATATTGCTTTCGTAGTAAATTTACTGGCTAGACACAGTGCGACTCCAACAAAACATCATTGGGCTGGAGTGAAGAATATCTTCGGGTATTTACAAGGTACTAAAGATCTTGGTTTATTCTATCAGAAAAATGAAGACATGACTTTAACTGGCTATACTGATGCTGGCTATCTTTCTGATCGCCATAATGCTAGATCACAAACTGGATTTGTATTTTTATACGGTGGAACTGCTATCTCATGGAATTCAACTAAATATACTCTAGTAGCAACTTCCACTAACCGCTCTGAAATAATTGCATTATATGAAGCTTCACGTGAGTGTCTATGGCTTCGTAGAGTGCATTCATGGCATACATTTTACCACATATATGCTACTCTGACTAAGAGTAGTCTCAAACAATTACTTGAATATGAATATGGTACTCTTCTTTTCATCCAAATAATTTTATGGTTGTCAAGATTTTGATCACTTCGCTACAGGAAAATTGTTGTATGCCTAGGGCTCCAAACCCTCGGCAAAGGCACCAAACCCCTCGACATATATGTATGCCGAGGGTGGCCCTCGGTGTGAAACAATGTTTTTGGGGAAACTTGCTCCACCCTCTAGGGGTGGCACGTCTCATATATTTATAGGGGTACCGAGTACATGTACAAGTACAATACGTACAATACAGACAAAGTTATACAAAGTTTAACACCCTCCCTCAATCTTAACTCACTCCTGATGTATCAAGAAGGTTGAGATTGCGCCTACAGACCCCAAACATGGGCAAAGGTAGTGGCTTGGTGAAGATGTCTGCAAGTTGATCCTTTGACGAGATAAACTTGATTTGTAGTAGCTTCTATGCAACGTGTTCCCTCACAAAATGATAGTCAATCTCTATGTGATTGGTCTGTGCATGGAACACCGGGTTCGACGATAGAAATATGGCACCGATGTTGTCGCACTAAAGGACCGGTGGATGAGGCAGAGAAACACCCCAACTCCTGAAGAAGGGACTCAACCATATAAGCTCAGCGGTTGCATTGGCAACGCCATCCATTTACATATAATCTCACATATAACTCCAGTTTTATATATAATCTCACATATATATAATTATCATTAAACCATATGCATATACACATACAACATTATCAAATCATGCAGTGTCAAATGCAATACAAAGTTCAAATGTAGTTGTCATAAATCACAAACACAAGTTCACATATAGTTCACCACCATGACAAGTTCACATAGTGCACCACCACGAGCACGACAAGTTCATACACAAATATTCGATAGATACATAAACCGACAAGTTTATTACAAACCGACACAACACAAAGTCCAAGGACGAAGTTGGAGCACCGCCACAACATGATCTCCACCGCCAACATGGACACTTGACCAATGTACTTTTTCATTAATTTTTGTTTGATTAGGTCATATGAACATGAAAAACCAAGGTTGAGACCAAATTCTCGTAAGATTGCCTCCGGCTAAACCCATATGGGCTTGTCCCCCAACCTTCCAAGTGATAGCATATGTCTGCGAAGCATGTCACACCTCGAAGCTAAATATTGTATTTATGTGCCTTCCACCACACATATATACATATACTAGGGCCACACATAAGTTTTGGGGTGATTCCGACAATCCGAAGTGCGGTTTCTAGCGAGAACCTACCACGTAGGACCGCGCGGTCTACCGCTTTGACCAGCTTCCAACCATGGTTGACCAATGTACGTTTTCCTTACTTTGTTTTTGGTTAGGCCATACCATAGTCGTAGAAACCTAAGTATCATCCAAAAAATCATATGAAAGCATAATTTAATACTATAAAGTAAAATAAAATGTAAATAGAATGAAAAGAAGTGTATGCCCAGTGCCACCCTAGGCAAACTATCTATACCAAGGGCTTTGGTGATGGCCCTCGGCAAACTTGTGCTGCCTAGAGCCATGTGGCATTCAGTTCTGTCGACGGTCGTGTATTTGCCGATGGCCACTCTCGGCATAGCGATAAATATGCCGACATCCAACTATTTCCGACGGCCCTTCGGTAGAAGAACCTCATCATAGCTTGTTATATGCCGACAATTTATTTATGTCGACCACTATTTTCCAGCCGTCGGCGTAGCCCTCCTTATGCTGACGGCACCGATAAAAAATGCCCTCAGCAAACATTTGGCCCTCGGCATTCACCCATTTTCCTCTAGTGGTTGCGCGTGTCAACTAATTTTTCACAGGTGTAGTCTTGTACGCAATGAAGGGCAATACAAGATTTGAGACATGACATTAATTAGTTTTCAATGTGTTACTTAAGCTCAAAAGTTGTGTACGAACAGTATGCCTCCTTTTGTAGTATGAAACCGGAACAGTACGTTGCAGTATATTGAAATATCGATCTAATGAATCGAAAGTTGAAACTTGTCATAGTACAAATTGATCTACTTCTGCTAGTAATTACATTCATCATCACTATGTTACTACTATATATAGTTATTGCTGGCTCTGGATTGTGCTCGGTAGTACGATCGGATCAACATAAGGCGGCAACCGGAGGTGCGGACGGGAGCTGGAAATATAGAGCCAAGAGCCCCACCGCGACGGCCGCCCTGCATATACGCCAGGCCACCATCCGGCAGCGGCTGCCGCATGTGGCGACCTCGCCGGTCATCTCTTCTTCGTCGTCACTGTCACTCGTGGCCTCTTCTTCTAATTCATCGTGACTGTTGATCCGCACCTCGGCGTCGTCCACGGTGGCAGCCGCCTGCTTGCTGCCCTTGGCGGCACCCTTCATTTTCTTCTTCTTCTTGTTCTTCTTCGTCTTAGTCTTCTTTGCATGTTTTGGCGGACTGGCGCCACCAGCTAAAAGTACGCCATGAGCTATACCGTCGACAGTATCATCAGCCGGCGGCGCCTCCTCTACCTCAGCCACGGCGGTGTCTTCATCGCTGAGGAGAGCCCACATGTTGGCGCCGGTGACCGTGAAGCCTTCCGCGCCGGCCGGCTTGCATGTCGGCGGGGCCGCAGTTCGGCGTCGGCCGCCACGTCCAGCGACCAGGACAAACTTTTCCGATTTCTTACAAGTTTCTTCTTGTGAGAAATATCTGCGTATCCACATGTCGGTCAGCTCCTCGTCGTCGGACGCCGCGGCCTGCTTGCTGCCACCAGCGTCGCCGTTGACCTGCACCTTGGCACCACAGTCCACGCTGGAAGCCGACGCTGCTGCCGGATTACTGCTCCGGCCGGCGGCGCGTTTCGTACTCTTCTTGGTCTTGTCGACACGTTTGGCTGGCTTGGCGACGTTGCGAGCCGGCGGTGCCTCCTTTACTTCGACGGGGGCGACGACGGGGGCTGCTTTCTTAAGCTTTAGATCGATCACATCCACGGCGAGGGTTGGAGGGAGATGGTGGACGGGAGCCGTGCGCGCCTGGCCACGCTGGATGCCGATGGCAGGCCGCTGGTGGAGCGACCCGGCCACAGTCGCAGTCCCTGCGGTCGGTCGTTCGCGCTGGTGGACCGTGGAGTCGTGGACGGGAGTTGTGCGCCTGCAGTTGACTGGAGTAGTGTTGTACGCACGCAATGGGATCAATCGCGCACGAGTACTACAGGTTTGGTTTCGTTGACCGGGGACCACCGAGTACAAATTAAAGCGCACCAAATTGGTTCGCTCAATCTCCTCCTCCCCCTCCTTTTTTTTTTTTTCCTTTCGCGAGGCGACCAGCAAAAGAAAGGAAAGAAGCGTGTCCAATTAACTCGCCCATTCCGCCTCCTTTTATTTTACTGTACTTATTTATCGCCCTCTACTCTTTTTTTCTTTCCCTTTACTCGCGCCGCCCGGAGATCTCTCTCTCGGACGCACTCCAGCCAATCAAATACTACTACTCCTGATCGACCCATCCATCGAGTGATTAATTAGCTAGCTTGGATCCATCTCCTCCTTCTGTCTTCTTGAAACAAAGTCGTAACATGAGAAACAATGGCCTACGTACGCCTTGGCAAAAGAAAATCTAATTCGTGAGGACACCTAGCTAGCCATCCAACAAGTTAATTACGCTCCTTTTTTTTTTCCTTTTCTTTCTTGCGTGTTCTGGCTTCTTTTCAAGTCAAAGCGCTGTCCACCAAAACCTCAGTGCCCAAAATATCAACATCTACATCCGAATCAAATTCAAACCAAATCTCAATTTATATCAAACTCTTCTTTATATTCGACCAAATAAAACCCATATAATTTCCCCAGAATCCGTCCCGCTAGCCAACCAATGCCGACTTTGCCGGAGCCGTCCGCATAGGTGCCAACGGACTGCTACCACAATCCGCCACTCGCTGTCGGCGGTGTCACACATCACGCCCACTTTCGTGACTCCAACGCGCTGGCGGCGTCCTCGACATCAGTGCTCGCAAGCGATGGCGGCTTCTCCGCGGCTTAGGGTTTAGGTGTGCCGGATCTAGACTCCCTTGTTCGCCGCGGCCCGACGCTAGGAGGCTTATGGGGCTCCCGGACTGCTTATGGGGGGATGGGTTCGAATGCTGCACTACCTCGAATCACACCTCTTGTCGACTGTTGTGGTCAGCCTTTTTGGCTAACGACGGCGGTCATCCTCCCCTCGGGCAAACAACGAGGCCCTCCTGTTGTTTTCGGTGGAAGCTCTTGATCCGGTGTGCATGTGGTCATCCTCCCCTCAGTAGGGTTATCTAGGTTGTTGGTCGGCTTATCGGAGGCCGGCATGGATCAGTAGGGTTGGATGTGCATGGCGGACGACGAAAGCCTTGTGTCACCCCTAGACACCCGCGCGGGTCGTCTAACTCCTTGGATGCCTCGTTGCAAGGTCATGTACTTATCCATTCCACCCTGGTTTACTATGGGCGAAATCTTAGGTCCTCTCTCTCTCTCTCTCTCTCTCTCTCTCTCTCTCTCTCTCTCTATCTAACTATCGGATGACGATGGTGTCGCCGACGTCGTTACCTCCTTGGAGGAGGTCCACCATCATAAACATGTTCCAATTGACCCACCATCATATATACTACCTCCGTCCCAAGGAATAAGGCGCACGCGTATTCCAAGACGAACTTTGACCATAAAAATTGAGCAACAAAATCTTGGTTATATTATATGTAATTAGTATTGTTGGATTCGTATTGAAAAACACTTTCTAATGATGTTAATTTCATACAAACAATCTTTATATATTTGAAGTAATTCTTAGTCAAACGAAAAACACGTAAAACGAGGGCGCCTTATTCCTTGAATCGGAGATACATCTAACTACTCATGTGCCACCGACGTCAATTAGCCTAGATAACGACCATGCACGGGGACGTGAGCACAGGTGCCCAGGAGTACATATTTGCTCTATGCGGTAAGTGACCCGAGCCCAATACCCGACCCAAAGGAATTAAGGAGTCCACACATATGCAGCTGCACGCATACCGTGAACGGAAAAAGCTCTCTCGCCACAGCTGGAATCGAAGAAGCGCGCGGTCGTTTTGATTCCCTGTTTAATTGCATGCAGGATCTTAATTTCCGCGTCTGCTAGCTGTCTGCGCTCCTTCTTTTTTATTAATCATCACAAACCCAACACACTTCTTATTGCCTTTTAATTTTGCCTCTTTTTCTTTTCTTTTCTTTTCTTTTCTTTTCCTCAATGCTACATACGTATTACAGCGGCGCGCGGGCAGGTGTTTGCCGGTATACTATATTTGCCGGTCGACGTTGCGGACTCTGCTGTTTATACACGCGAGCTTACAACAAAAGGTCGATCACATTTTCTCGCGCACACGTACGTACAGGAGCACCGTCGCCCGTCGACACTTTTTCCTCTCGCTCGTCTTGTATCATATGCATGGGTGCGTCATGTAGAAAAAAGAAGGTAGATATCATATACGTACATAGCTCGATCGATAGTTTCAAACGCTGAGAGATTGGAGTTCAAATGTGGAACTCAATTTAGACCGGACGTACTTGGTATCAAACAGGTTGCACACCAGCGGCAACAACTTGGAGTTGTTCTTTGAATAAAATCAGACAAAGCCGGTATAAAAATAAGCAGCAAGCATATCTATAAAACGTTATTTCCCACATAATGCAGCGTCACATGAAACATTTCAGACACAGTCTGCCAAACCAAAATTTGGAAGATCAGATTCAGGCCGCTAAAACTTCTGAGCAGCGCGTGCTGGAACACATTACCTGCGCTCACCTTGTATAGAACTGGGTCCCACGGCTTAATGAAGCGTTCTGAATGGTGCAGCGCTTTGTGCCTCGGATTGGTGACGTGGCCGGTCTGCGGCCGTGCGATGCTATTCGGCTGGACGGCGGCGATCCATCCTTGTCTGGCTCAGCACACCTCGACAAAGCAGTAATGGCACGCTGAGTCCCGAGACCGAAGAAGATGAAGATGCACCGCCGCCCTCTCCACTCCCCAAATCCCCAAATCACGCCGAGCTCTCTTTCCCTCTCTCTCTCTCCCTCGCCGCTCGCCGGAGACACAGATCAGCCTCACAGCTCGCCGGCCACCGCACTCACGCTGCTCCCGATCCAATTTCTATACACGCCGCCCTCCGTCGACCTCAATCGCGTCCCACACGTGCAGACCCTAGCGCCGCCCCTACCTGCTCTCGTCCTCGACGAACCGGCCTCGCGAAGCTGCCGCTGCTCCTCCCCGACCTTGTACGCGGACCCCTCGTAGGCGCTCCGGTCCGGCGACAAGGAGGCCGACCTGCTTCTGGCCTCCAACGTTAACGACAACGACAGGGTGCTGCTGTTAACGACGACGATGGGCTGCCGCTGAGTAGGCCGGCGGGGACGATGTGGCGTTCGTCCCCAGACTCGCTGACTACCCCGCATGGCATGCACCGCCTCCCTGACTCGCCCCTGCTCCAGCGGCGCAGGCAGGCGGCCGGCAACCATGGCGCATCCGTACGGTGGCGGCAAGTAGGTCCAGTTCTGGCCGACGCTGGAGAAGGAGGTCCTCCTCCTCCACGGATCCGATCCGTCCGCGTCCAACTCCCTCTCCATGGTAAGCTCCGGCCGGATGTGATCCACACTACGAGTTCAGACCTAAAAAAAGGCAAGATTTTTACTTGCGATGTGTATGTTTGCTTCGACATCAGGCGCTCGTGTGTGGAGTGTCTGAAAACACTTGGACTGAATCGGTTCATAAAAACTTCAGGCCTGTCACTGTTTATAGGCATGTGCGTAGGTTCAGTTGTTTGCTTGAAATGACTAGGATTGTTTTGCATGAAACTGCATTGAACTTCGCCTACTATGATGAGGCGGTGATTCACAGTAACACTGGGATGCATGTGGCCAATTGAAAGACGAGGCATAATATGGACTTGGACTATGCACGGTATTGCCTTTTTGTTTTCTTTTGTCACTGCTATATACTGTAGTTGTTGTGAAAAGAACCCACGGCAAAACAGAGTGAAACTCAGTGCGACCTTAGACAAGAATTATAACATTGAGAACTTTTCTTACAATCACCATTTTCTTCAGCGAGTCACATTTTGCCTCTGGTTGTGCAACGGAATTTCAAGGTTTTGATGCTCAAGTTCAGCATATTATGGTCGCACGTTTTGGTTGTGCTAGCCTGCTTCACACGTAGAGTTTCCAGTTGCTGTTAAATCTTGCTGATTCAGTTAGTGAGTCTCTCGTGCGATGTTAGCTATGGAATATGGTAGCAACAGAATCATAGCGCACTTGATCCTTGCAAACTGTTGTATGTCTAATTGGCCACATTGTACTATATAATAGATTGTATTTACTGAATTTGTTTTTGTTCTCTCTGCTTATGCTTAGGTGCTGAAAACTTGTATATTTTCAGGTTGTCGGTCTAGTTGGCCCTCAACTTTGACTAGAGCTCATCGTGCCACAACCATGGGAGCGGTGGCGTTCTTCTACATGAGTGCATGGTAGCTAGTTTAACCATGTCCAAATTTTTGTAAATGGTGCTAAACAAGAAAAAAACCCGCTGTTGTCGCTTTGTTTTAACTCACCAGATAATACTTTGGCTTGTAAATTTTCAGTAATCCTTTAATCATCCTTTGACCTGCTGATTTTTCAGGCGACAACATCGGATCTCTCCTACATGTGTAGGAGGATCTTCCTCAATCGTGTCCCACACGCGCAGACCCTAGCGCCGCCCCTACCGGCTCTCTTCCTCGACGAACCGGCCTCGCGAAGCTGCTCCTCCCCGACCTTCTACGCGGACCCCTCGTCGGCGCTCCGGTCCGGCGACAAGGAGCCCAACCTGCTTCTGGCGCGCCTCCAACGTACGTCAACGACGACGACAGGCTGCTGCTGCTCTCAACGACGACGATGGGCTGCCGCCGAGTTAGTAGGCCGGCGGGGACGATCGGGCGTCCGTCCCCAACCACCCCGCGCGACATGCACCGCCTCCCTGTCTCGCCCCTGCTTGCTGCAGCGGCGCAGGCGGGCGGGCGGCAACCATGGCGCATCTGTACGGTGACGGCAACAACTAGCGCTAGTTCTGGCCAAGGGTGAAGAAGGAGGTCCTCATCCACAGATCCGATCCGTCCGCGTCGAACTCCATCTCGATGGTAACCCCCAGATGTGATCCCCAGTACGAATTCAGACGTAAAAAGGGACAATTTTGAGCTGGGCTGTGTATGTTTGCTTCGGCAGCAGGCGCTCGTGTGTGTCTGAAAACACTTAGACTGAATCGGTTCATAAAAACTTCAGGCCTGTCACTATTTATAGGCACGCGTAGGTTCAATTGTTAGCTTGAAACGACTAGGATTGTTTTGCATGAAACTGCATTGAACGCCTACTGTGAAGATGAGGTGATTCACAGTAACACTGGGATGCATGTGGTCAATTGAAAGACGAGGCATAATATGGACTTGGACTATGCAAGGTACTGCATTTTTTGTTTTCTTTCGTCACTGCTACATATGGTACTTGTTGGCGTGAAAAGAACCCACCGCAAAACAGTGAAACTCAGTGAAGACCTTAGACATTAATTATAACATGGAGAACTTTTCTTACAATCACCATTTTCTTCAGTGAGTCACATTTTGCTATTGGCTGTGCAACGGCATTTCACAGTTTTGAGTCTCAAGTTTAGCATAGTATGGTCTGACGTTTTGGTTGTTCTAGCTTGCGTCCCATGCTGAGTTTCCAGTTGCTGTTACATGCTGATTCAGTTAGTGGGCCTCTTGTGTAATGTTAGCTATGGAATATGGTAGGAACAGAATGATAGGACACTTGATCCTTGCAAACCATTGTATGTCTAATTGGGCACATTGTACTATATAATAGATGTATTTATTGATTTTTTTTGTGCTTTCTGCTTATGCTTATGCAGGTGCTGAAAACTTGTGCTCAAAAAGAAATCTTTGCCGTGCAGCAGCTCACGGCAAAGCTTGGCTGCACGGCAGCGCCTGATTTTCCCGTAGTGAGAGATGCTCTGACTAAAAAAGAAACTGTAACTAATTACCCATTCTATACTCTATACTGCCTACGTACTGACCAACTTGATACAGAACATTGCAAATCAATGGAGCTACACCTAAGTCCAAACCCAACTCGTACTTAGGGATTAAGCCTCTCCGAAGCGGAGCGGCCGTGTCCGATCCCGAACTGAACACCCAATCGCATGCATACTGAACATATATATACACAGAGGCGAGGGGCCAAAGCCACCCGACGACCCTAGCTTACCAACGACGGATCGAAGCATATAGCAAAGCGACGACAATGGCAGCCACCGGCCGCAACGACGATCCAAACCGGGTCTACTGCCTCGTACAGTGCTTTGTCTGGGTCGTCCTGCTCCTGTCCGCCGTCTACTACATCGCGCTTGCCTGCGTCTTGGAAATCCCCCACAGACGCTACCAGATCTCCGTCGACTCCGCCTCCGGCCTCGACCCGCCGGTGCCGTCGCAGGACCTCGCGCTCGACCCGCAGTTCAACCTCACCTTCCGCCTTGCCTCGTCCAGCCTCGGCCGCCGCGCGTGCGTGGACGCGGGCACGTACGTGGTGGTGTCCTACGGCTGCGTCCCGCTTGCCGCCAGCGGCCCCGCGCGGCAAGGGCTGTGTGTCGGGCCGTGGAAGTCGGCGAGCATGCCCATCTTCGCCAAGGGCACCGGCGTGCGCTTGCCGGGATATATCATAGACGGCCTCGCGGCGGACCTGCGAAGCGGGGTGGAGGCTTTCGAAGTCACGTTCAATAAGCTGCCCTTTGGTAGCACCCGAGACGTGGTGGCATCGTGTGGCGTCATGCGAGTCGGGGACGTCGCCGCCGAGTGCAATCAGAGGCACACATGCCCTGATAGTCGCGACCGGACCACCGCGAGTTCCCCGCTGATAATATCGAGCGCTCCGGTGATCACTGGCCGATGAACGCTTCACTACGCGTTTAGGATGCATCACAGTATCTAGTATACGGGCGTACTTGTTTTAAACATTAGTTTTCCCCTGATTTGTAGTATGATTTCAGTTCATCTTTAATTAATGTGCTCTAGGCAACGTTTTGTTGGAGTATGTGTTTATCGTTACGTTGTCATGTTTGTCAATGAGTTGTACTCCTTCCTTCCACAAATAAGTGGACGTGCGGAATTTTCAAGGTAAATTAGTAAAATAAGAGAAAAATTGCATTAGGAAGATGCAACCAATATCTCTCTCCTCTTTAATTATTTCACCTTCAATAGGCTAAGTGCATGTACAAAATTAAGATAACATGTGATGAATATTATTGGGTTTGATTTCCGTGTAATGAGAGAAAAATAACTTTTGCTAATTTAAAGTACATTGGGAACATAGAAGTACACTCTTTCATGGACAAAATTTGAGACTAGATGTCCACTTATTTAAGGATGGAGGAAGTATATAGTAGTATAATGAAAGTTGTGATATAACTATTGAAACATTCCGCTGGCACAAAAAAGCTCCAGTGATCCTCTTTACTAAAAAAAAAATCATATCTATAAGTTTCATGTGGTATTCTTTACAATTTTGTTATGGGCCATAAGTTGTGTGGAACAGAAGGAGTATTATATTTTTACAACTATGTAAAGTCGCAATGTGAAATTGTTTTTAATATGGATTACACAAAAATGATAAAATCCACAAACTTTTTTTTTTGTACAACTCAAAATACAAATTATTTCTAGGAAAACTTTTTGTTTCATCTAGGGAATCACTTGCTACGCTTCCCCTAGCTCCTCCGCTTGACATGCATCTCTAAAAGTGACGGAACAGAACGAGACAAGGAGGGTCCCACCACCACACGCCTCCTTCCTTATCGCCTCCCACATCCTCGACGCTGAATTTTCTCCTTCGTCTACCCCATCGTTGTGTCTTGCTATGGAGGAGCTATCGCCACGGCTAGCTAGTTCGACGTCTGAACCTCACACCGCCACACTCTACCCATGCACCGCCCCAGTTCTCCTTCCTTTCTCTCAGTTGTTGCCAACCAACCCGTTTCCATGGCTTCCCCCTTGAACCATTGCACAAATCCCCTATTTTGGATGCGTCATGTGTATTCCTTGGACGCTCCGCTGCAACAAGAGCTCACCCGATCTCGCACTACAATGGTGCTCTCTTTTTGCTACAAAAGCTGGCCGAGGCTGCTGCAGAAGCTGGCCAAATCTGCTACAAGGAATCCTCCATGGCTGCCCCTGCTGCAAGTCGTCAGCCGCTCGTTGCAAGCGGTTTAGGGCTTCTACCTTGGTTGCTCGGCTTTGCTGCCTTGGGCATCCAGTCGTTCGTCCGTTGGGAGTTGGGAGGCTGATGTCTACGGGTGCTTCTATTCTTGTAGACAGTGTTGGGCCTCCAAGAGCAGAGGTTTGTAGAACAGCAGCAAGTTTCCCTTAAGTGGATCACCCAAGGTTTATCGAACTCAGGGAGGAAGAGGTCAAAGATATCCCTCTCATGCAACCCTGCAACCACAAAGCAAGAAGTCTCTTGTGTCCCCAACACACCTAATAGGTGCACTAGTTCGGCGAAGAGATAGTGAAATACAGGTGGTATGAATAAATGCGAGCAGTAGCAACGGCACCGTGAAAAGTGCTTTACTCGTCCAGGACTGGTGTGTGGTTGATGGTGGTAATATTGCGAGTAAGTATAGATACGATAAAACAAGTAAACAAACAGCGATAGCGATATTTAGGAACAAGGCCTAGGGATCATACTTTCACTAGTGGACACTCTCAACATTGATCACATAACAGAATAAATAGATAGATACTAGACTCTACACCCTCTTGTTGGATGATGAACACCACTAAATGTGTAGGATTACACAAACCCTCAATGCCGGAGTTAACAAGCTCCACAATATTCAATGTTCATATTTAAATAACCTTAGAGTGCATGACAGATCAACATAACCAAACCAAGTACTAACATAGCATGCACACTGTCACCTTCACACTACGAAAGGAGGAATAGATCACATCAATACCATCATAGCAATAGTTAACTTCATAATCTACAAGAGATCACAATCATAGTCTACGCCAAGTACTACACGATGCACACACTGTCACCATTACACCGTGCAGGAGGAATAAACTACTTTAATAACATCACTAGAGTAGCACACAGATATATTGTGATACAAAACACATTGCAATCATAAAGAGATATAAATAAGCACTTCACTATGTCATTCATAACGGTGAATAAGTATTCTGTGAAATATAGCCTAAGAGACCCACACGGTGCACACACTCGTCACCTTTACACACGTGGGACAAGGAGTCTCCGGAGATCACATAAGTAAAACCCACTTGACTAGCATAATGATATCTAGATTACAAGCATCATCATATGAATCTCAATCATGTAAGGCAGCTCATGAGATTATTGTATTGAAGTACATAGGAGAGAGATTAACCACATAGCTACCGGTACAGCCCCGAGCCTCGATGGAGAACTACTCCTTCCTCATGGGAGATAGCAGCGTTGATGGAGATGGCGGTGGTGTCGATGGAGGAGCCTTCCGGGGCACTTCCCCGTCCCGGCGGCGTGCCGGAACGAGACTCCTGTCCCCCAGATCTTGGCTTCGCGATGGCGGCGGCTCTGGAAGGTTTCTCGTACCGTGGCTTTTCCGTCTCGAGGTTTTAGGTCAGGGACCTTTAAATAGGCGAAGAGGCGGAGTCGGAAGGTCGACGAGACGGTGACACACTAGGGGAACGCGGCCCCCCCTCTGGCCGCGCCGGGCTATCGTCTGGGGCCCACAGGGCCCTCCTCTGGCGGCTCTCAGGTGTTCTGGAAGCTTCGTGGAAAAATAGGATGCTGGGCGTTGATTTCGTCCGATTCCGAGAATATTTCCTTACTAGGATTTCTGGAACCAAAAACAGCAGAAAACAGCAATCGGCCCTTCGGCATCTCGTCAATAGGTTAGTTCCGGAAAACGCATAATAATGACATATAATGTGTATAAAACATGTGAGTATCATCATAAAAGTAGCATGGAACATAAGAAATTATAGATACGTTTGGGACGTATCAAGCATCCCCAAGCTTAGTTCCTACTCGCCCTCGAGTAGGTAAACGATAACAAAGATAATTTCTGAAGTGACATGCTATCATAATATTGATCATACTATTGTAAAGCATATGAGATGAATGCAGCGATTTGAAGCAATGATGAAGATAATGAGTAAACAAATGAATCATATAGCAAAGACTTTTCATGAATAATACTTTCAACACAAGCATCAATAAGACTTGCATAAAAGTTAACTCATAAAGCAATAAATTCTTAGTAAAAGGCATTGAAGCAACACAAAGGATGATTAAGTTTCAGCGGTTGCTTTCAACTTATAACATGTATATCTCATGGATATTGTCAACATAGAGTAATATAACAAGTGCAATATGCAAGTATGTAGGAATCAATGCACAGTTCACACAAGTGTTTGCTTCTTGAGGTGGAGAGAGATAGGTGAACTGACTCAACATAAAAGGTAAAAGAAAGGCCCTTCGCAGAGGGAAGCATTGATTGCTATATTTGTGCTAGAGCTTTGGTTTTTGAAAACATAAAGAGAGCATAAAAGTAAAGTTTTGAGAGGTGTTTGTTGTTGTCAACGAATGGTAGTGGGCACTCTAACTACCTTATCAACCAGTCTTTCAAGAGCGGCTCCCATGAAGGACGTTATCTCTACCAGCAAGGTAGATCATCCCTCTTCTCTTTTGTTTACACATGTACTTTAGTTTCATTATTTATGGATGACACTCCTCCCAACCTTTTGCTTACACAAGCCATGGCTAACCGAATCCTCGGGTGCCTTCCAACAATCACATACCATGAAGGAGTGTCTATTTGCAAAATTAAGTTGCTTACAGATGAATCAGAGCAAAACATGTGAAGAGAATTATTAATGCAAGTTAATTAATCGGGCTGGGAACCCCATTGCCGACTCTTTTTGCAAAATTATTGGATAAGCGGATGAAGCCACTAGTCCATTGTGAAAGTCTGTCAGAAGTAAATGACAAGATCGAAAGAGAAAACACCACATACTTCCTCATGAGCTATAAAACATTGACACAAATCAGAGGTGATAATATTTGAATTATTTAAAGGTAGCACTCAAGCAATTTACTTTGGAATGGCGGAGAAATACCATGTAGTAGGTAGGTATGGTGGACACAAATGGCATAGTGGTGATACGTCTCCGACGTATCGATAATTTCTTATGTTCTATGCCATATTATTGATGATACCTACATGTTTTATGCACACTTTATGTCATATTCGTGCATTTTCTGGAACTAACCTATTAACAAGATGCCGAAGTGCCGGTTCTCGTTTTCTGCTGTTTTTGGTTTCGTAAATCCTAGTAACGAAATATTCTCGAAATTGGACGAAACGAAGACCCGGGGGCCTATTTTTCCACGGAGCTTCCGGAAGACCGAAGAACATACGAAGTGGGGCCACGAGGTGGCGACACCACGTGGCGGCGCGGCCCGGGGGGCCCGCGCCGCCCTATGGTGTGGCCCCCTCGTCCGGCCCCCGACTCTGCCCTTCCGCCTACTTAAAGCCTCTCGTCGCGAAACCCCCGATGCGAAAAACCACGATACGGAAAACCTCACCGAGACGCCGCCGCCGCCGATCCCATCGCGGGGATTCCGGAGATCTCCTCCGGCACCCTGCCGGAGAGGGGATTCATCTCCCGGAGGACTCTACACCGCCATGGTCGCCTCCGGAGTGATGAGTGAGTAGTTCACCCTCGGACTATGGGTCCATAGCAGTAGCTAGATGGTTGTCTTCTCCTCATTGTGCTTCATTGTTGGATCTTGTGAGCTGCCTAACATGATCAAGATCATCTATCTCGTAATTCTATATGTTGTGTTTGTCGGGATCCGATGGATAGAGAATACCATGTCATGTTAATTATCAAGTTATTACATATGTGTTGTTTATGATCTTACATGCTCTCCGTTACTAGTAGAGGCTCGGCCAAGTTTTTACTTTTAACTCCAAGAGGGAGTATTTATGCTCGATAGTGGGTTCATGCCTGCATTGACACCGGGACGATGGATGAAAGTTCTAAGGTTGTGTTGTGCTGTTGCCACTAGGGATAAAACATTGGCGCTATGTCCGAGGATGTAGTTGTTGATTACATTACGCACCATACTTAATGCAATTGTCTCGTTGCTTTGCAACTTAATACCGGAGGGGTTCGGATGATAACCTCGAAGGTGGACTTTTTAGGCATAGATGCAGTTGGATGGCGGTCTATGTACTTTGTCGTAATGCCCAATTAAATCTCACTATACTTATCATGTCATGTATGTGCATTGTTATGCCCTCTCTATTTGTCAATTGCCCGACTGTAATTTGTTCACCCAACATGCTTTTATCTTATGGGAGAGACACCTCTAGTGAACTGTGGACCCCGGTCCATTCTTTAATACTGAAATACAAATCTGCTGCAATACTTGTTTTACTCGTTTTCTCTGCAAACAATCATCTTCCACACAATACGGTTAATCCTTTGTTACAGCAAGCCGGTGAGATTGACAACCTCACTCGTTTCGTTGGGGCAAAGTACTTTGGTTGTGTTGTGCAGGTTCCACGTTGGCGCCGGAATCTCCGGTGTTGCGCCGCACTACATCCCGCCGCCATCAACCTTCAACGTGCTTCTTGGCTCCTCCCGGTTCGATAAACCTTGGTTTCTTTCCGAGGGAAAACTTGCTGCTGTGCGCATCATACCTTCCTCTTGGGGTTGCCCAACGAACGTGTGAAATACACGCCATCAAGCTCTTTTTCTGGCGCCGTTGCCGGGGAGATCAAGACACGCTGCAAGGGGAGTCTCCACTTCTCAATCTCTTTACTTTTTTTTTGTCTTGCTTTATTTTATTTACTACTTTGTTTGCTGCACTTATATCAAAACACAAAAAAATTAGTTGCTAGCTTTATTTTATTTACTGTCTTGTTTGCTATATCAAAAACACAAAAAAATTAGTTTACTTGCATTTACTTTATCTAGTTTGCTTTATTTACTACTGCTAAAATGGCCAACCCTGAAAATACTAAGTTGTGTGACTTCACTAGCACAAATAATAATGATTTCCTATGCACACCTATTGCTCCACCTGCTACTACAAGCAGAATTCTTTGAAATTAAACCTCGCTTTACTTAATCTTGTCATGAGAGAGCAATTTTCCGGTGTTAGTTCCGATGATGCTGCTGCCCATCTCAATAATTTTGTTGAACTATGTGAAATGCAAAAGTATAAAGATGTAGATGGTGACATTATAAGATTAAAATTGTTCCCTTTCTCATTAAGAGGAAGAGCTAAAGATTGGTTGCTATCTCTCGCCTAAGAATAGTATTGATTCCTGGACTAAATGCAAGGATGCTTTTATTGGTAGATATTATCCCCCTGCTAAAATTATATCTTTGAGGAGTAGCATAATGAATTTTAAACAATTGGATAATGAACATGTTGCTCAAGCTTGGGAAAGAATGAAATCTCTCGGTTAAAAATTGCCCAACCCATGGACTCGACTACTTGGATGATCATCCAAACCTTCTATGCGAGGACTAAATTTTTCTTCGCGGAATTTATTGGATTCAGCTGCTGGAGGTACCTTTATGTCCATCACTCTTGGTGAAGCAACAAAGCTTCTTGATAATATGATGGTTAATTATTCTGAATGGCACACGGAAAGAGCTCCACAAGGTAAGAAGGTAAATTCGTTGAAGAATCCTCTTCCTTGAGTGATAAGGTTGATGCTATTATGTCTATGCTTGCGAATGATAGGACTAATGTTGATCCTAATAATGTTCCATTAGCTTCATTGGTTGCCCAAGAAGAACATGTTGATGTAAACTTCATTAAAAATAATAATTTCAACAACAATGCTTATCGGAACAATTCTAGTAATAACTATAGGCCATATCCTTATAATAATGGTAACGGTTATGCTAATTCTTATGGGAATTCTTACAACAATAATAGGAATACACCCCCTGGACTTGAAGCCATGCTTAAAGAATTTATTAGTACACAAACAGCCTTTAACAAATCTGTTGAGGAAAAGCTCAATAAAATTGATATTCTTGTTGCTAGAGTTGATAGTCTTGCCTCTGATGTTGATCTTTTGAAATCGAAAGTTATGCCTAATAGGGATATTGAAAATAAAATTGTTACTACAGCAAATGCCATCCAAGTTAGAATTAATGAGAATATAAGATTAATGGCTGAACTGCGTGCTAGGTGGGATAGAGAAGAAAATGAAAAACTAGCTAAAAAGGAAAATGTAGCTAAAGTTTGGACTATTACCACCACTAGCAATGCTAATGATTCATATGTTGCTGCACCTCCTACTATCAATGGTAAAATAATTGGTGTTGGCGATGTTTCTACTCCTAGTGCAAAGCGCGCAAAATTACCTGAAACTCGCTAAAACCGCTGAAACCGCTCGTCATAAAACTGCTGAAATTTTTTCCAACCTTGGGGATGATAATCCCATTGCTTTAGATTGTAATGATTTAGATTTTGATGATTGCCACATCTCTGAAGATATAAAGTTCTTGCAAAAACTTGCTAAAAGTCCCAATGCTAGCGCTATAAACTTGGCTTTCACAAAACATATTACAAATGCTCTCATAAAAGCTAGAGAAGAGAAACTAAAACTTGAAACTTCTATTCCTAGAAAGCTAGAGGATGGTTGGGAGCCCATCATTAAAATGAGGGTCAAAGATTTTGATTGTAATGCTTTATGTGATCTTGGTGCAAGTATTTCGTTATGCCTAAAAAAGTCTATGATATGCTTGACTTGCCACCATTGAAAAACTCGTTATTTGGATGTTAATCTCGCTGATAATGCTAAAAAGAAACCTTTGGGGAGAGTTGATAATGTGCATATTATGGTTAACAATAACCTTGTCCCCGTTGATTTTGTTGTCTTGGATATTGAATGCAATGCATCTTGCCCCATTATATTGGGAAGACCTTTTCTTCGAACCGTTGGTGCTACTATTGATATGAAGGAAGGTAATATTAAATATCAATTTCCTCTCAAGAAAGGTATGGAACACTTCCCTAGAAAGAGAATAAAGTTACCTTATGATTCTATTATTAGAACAAATTATGATGTTGATGCTTCATCTCTTGATGTTACTTGAGATACACTTTCTGCGCCTAGCTGAATGGCGTTAAAGAAAAGCGCTTATGGGAGACAACCCATGTTTTTACTCCAGTATTTTTGTTTTATATTTGTGTCTTGGAAGTTGTTTACTACTGTAGCAACCTCTCCTTATCTTAGTTTTATGTTTTGTTGTGCCAAGTAAAGTCTTTGATAGAAAAGTAAGTACTAGATTTGGATTACTGCGCAGTTCCAGATTTCTTTGTCTGTCACGAATCTGGGTCTATCTCCCTGTAGGTAGCTCAGAATATTAAGCCAATTTACGAGCATGATCCTCAGATATGTATGCAACTTTCATTCAATTTGAGCATTTTCGTTTGAGCAAGTCTGGTGGCCTAATAAAATCCATCTTTACGGACTGTTCTGTTTTGACAGATTCTGTCTTTTATTTCGCATTGCCTCTTTTGCTATGTTGGATGAATTTCTTTGATCCACTAATGTCCAGTAGCTTTATGCAATGTCCAGAAGTGTTAAGAATGATTGTGTCACCTCTGAACATGTGAATTTTTATTATGCACTAACCCTCTAATGAGTTGTTTCGAGTTTGGTGTGGAGGAAGTTTTCAAGGATCAAGAGAGGAGTATGATGCAATATGATCAAGGAGAGTGAAAGCTCTAAGCTTGGGGATGCCCCGTGGTTCACCCCTGCATATTATAAGAAGACTCAAGCGTCTAAGCTTGGGGATGCCCAAGGCATCCCCTTCTTCATCGACAACATTATCGAGTTCCTCCCCCGAAACTATATTTTTATTCCGTCACATCTTATGCACTTTGCTTGGAGCGTCGGTTTGTTTTTGTTTTTTTGTTTTGTTTGAATAAAATGGATCCTAGCATTCACTTTATGGGAGAGAGACACGCTCCGCTGTAGCATATGGACAAATATGTCCTTAGGCTCTACTCATAGTATTCATGGCGAAGTTTCTTCTTCGTTAAATTGTTATATGGTTGGAATTGGAAAATGCTACATGTAGTAACTCTAAAATGTCTTGGATAATTTGATACTTGGCAATTGTTGTGCTCATGTTTAAGCTCTTGCATCATATACTTTGCACCCATTAATGAAGAAATACTTAGAGCTTGCTAATTTGGTTTGCATATTTGGTTTCTCTAGAGTCTAGATAACATCTAGTATTGAGTTTTGAACAACGAGGAAGACGGTATGGAGTCTTATAATGTTTACCATATGTCTTTTATGTGAGTTTTGCTGTACCGTTCATCCTTGTGTTTGTTTCAAATAACCTTGCTAGCCTAAACCTTGTATCGAGAGGGAATACTTCTCATGCATCCAAAATCCTTGAGCCAACCACTATGCCATTTGTGTCCACCATACCTACCTACTACATGGTATTTATCCGCCATTCCAAAGTAAATTGCTTGAGTGCTACCTTTAAAATTCCATCACCCACCTTTGCAATATATAGCTCATGGGACAAATAGCTTAAAAACTATTGTAGTATTGAATATGTACTTATGCACTTTATCTCTTATTAAGTTGCTTGTTGTGCGATAACCATGCTTCGGGGACGCCATCAACTATTCTTTGTTGGATATCATGTGAGTTGCTATGCATGTCCGTCTTGTCCGAAGCAAGAGAGATCTACCACCTTCATGGTTGGAGCATGCATATTGTTAGAGAAGAACTTTGGGCCGCTAACTAAAGCCATGATTCATGGTGGAAGTTTCAGTTTGGACATATATCCTCAATCTCATATGAGAATAATAATTGTTGCCACATGCTTATGCATTAAAGAGGAGTCCATTATCTGTTGTCCATGTTGTCTCGATATGGATGTCTAAGTTGAGAATAATCAAAAGCGAGAAATCCAAAATGCGAGCTTTCTCCTTAGACCTTTGTACAGGCGGCATGGAGCTACCCCATTGTGACACTTGGTCAAAACATGTGCATTGCAAAGATCCGGTAGTCCAAGTTAATTAGGACAAGGTGCGGGCACTATTAGTATACTATGCATGAGACTTGCAACTTGTAAGATATAATGTACATAACTCATATGCTTTATTACTACCGTTGACAAAATTGTTTCATGTTTTCAAAATAAAAGCTATAGCACAAATATAGAAATCGATGCTTTCCTCTTTGAAGGACCATTCTCTTTACTTTTATGTTGAGTCAGTTCACCTATCTCTCTCCACCTCAAGAAGCAAACACTTGTGTGAACTGTGCATTGATTCCTACATACTTGCATATTGTACTTGTTATATTACTCTATGTTGACAATTATCCATGAGATATACATGTTACAAGTTGAAAGCAACCGCTGAAACTTAATCTTCCTTTGTGTTGCTTCAATGCCTTTACTTTGATTTATTGCTTTATGAGTTAACTCTTATGCAAGACTTATTAATACTTGTCTTGAAGTACTATTCATGAAAAGTCTTTGCTTTATGATTCACTTGTTTACTCATGTCATTACCATTGTTTTGATCGCTGCATCCACTACATATGTTTACAAATAGTATGATCAAGGTTATGATGGCATATCACTTCAGAAATTATCTTTGTTATCGTTTTACCTCGCTCGGGACGAGCAGTAACTAAGCTTGGGGATGCTTGATACGTCTCCGACGTATCGATAATTTCTTATGTTCTATGCCATATTATTGATGATACCTACATGTTTTATGCACACTTTATGTCATATTCGTGCATTTTCCGGAACTAACCTATTAACAAGATGCCGAAGTGCCGCTTCTCGTTTTCTCGCTGTTTTTGGTTTCAGAAATCCTAGTAACGAAATATTCTCGGAATTGGACGAAACGAAGACCCAGGGGCCTATTTTTCCACGGAGCTTCCAGAAGACCAAAGAACATACGAAGTGGGGCCACGAGGTGGCGACACCACGTGGCGGCGCGGCCCAGGGGGGGCCCGTGCCGCCCTATGGTGTGGCCCCCTCGTCTGGCCCCCGACTCTGCCCTTCCGCCTACTTAAAGCCTCCGTCGCGAAACCCCTGATGCGAAAAACCACGATACGGAAAACCTTACTGAGACGCCGCCGCCGATCCCATCTCGGGGGATTCTCGGAGATCTCCTCCGGCACCCTGCCGGAGAGGGGATTCATCTCCCGGAGGACTCTACACCGCCATGGTCGCCTCCGGAGTGATGAGTGAGTAGTTCACCCCTGGACTATGGGTCCATAGCAGTAGCTAGATGGTTGTCTTCTCCTCATTGTGCTTCATTGTTGGATCTTGTGAGCTGCCTAACATGATCAAGATCATCTATCCGTAATTCTATATGTTGTGTTTGTCGGGATCCGATGGATAGAGAATACCATGTCATGTTAATTATCAAGTTATTACATATGTGTTGTTTATGATCTTGCATGCTCTCCGTTACTAGTAGAGGCTCTGGCCAAGTTTTTACTTTTAACTCCAAGAGGGAGTATTTATGCTCGATAGTGGGTTCATGCCCGCATTGACACTCGGGACAAGTGACGTAAAGTTCTAAGGTTGTGTTGTGTCTGTTGCCACTAGGGATAAAACATTGGCGCTATGTCCGAGGATGTAGTTGTTGATTACATTACGCACCATACTTAATGCAATTGTCCGTTGTTAGCAACTTAATACTGGAGGGGGTTCGGATGATAACCTGAAGGTGGACTTTTTGGCATAGATGCAGTTGGATGGCGGTCTATGTACTTTGTCGTAATGCCCAATTAAATCTCACTATACTTATCATGTCATGTATGTGCATTGTTATGCCCTCTCTATTTGTCAATTGCCCGACTGTAATTTGTTCACCGAACATGCTTTTATCTTATGGGAGAGACACCTCTAGTGAACTGTGGACCCCGGTCCATTCTTTAATACTGAAATACAAATCTGCTGGCAATACTTGTTTTACTCGTTTTCTCTCGCAAACAATCATCTTCCACACAATACGGTTAATCCTTTGTTACAGCAAGCCGGTGAGATTGACAACCTCACTGTTTCGTTGGGGCAAAGTACTTTGGTTGTGTTGTGCAGGTTCCACGTTGGCGCCGGAATCTCTGGTGTTGCGCCGAACTACATCCCGCCGCCATCAACCTTCAACGTGCTTCTTGGCTCCTCCTGGTTCGATAAACCTTGGTTTCTTTCTGAGGGAAAACTTGCTGCTGTGCGCATCATACCTTCCTCTTGGGGTTGCCCAACGAACGTGTGAAATACACGCCATCAAGTGGTTGGCTCAAGGATTTTGGATGCATGAGAAGTATTCCCTCTCGATACAAGGTTTAGGCTAGCAAGGTTATTTGAAACAAACACAAGGATGAACCGGTGCAGCAAAACTCACATAAAAGACATATTGTAAACATTATAAGACTCTACACCGTCTTTCTTGTTGTTCAAACTCTTTACTAGAAATTATCTAGACCTTAGAGAGACCAATTATGCAAACCAAATTTTAGCAAGCTCTATGTATTTCTTCATTAATGGGTGCAAAGTATATGATGCAAGAGCTTAAACATGAGCACAACAATTGCCAAGTATCAAATTATCCAAGACATTTTATCAATTACCACATGTAGCATTTCCCGTTTCCAACCATATAACAATTAACGAAGCAGTTCAACCTTCGCCATGAACATTATGAGTAAAGCCTAAGGACATATTTGTCCATATGCAACAGCGGAGCGTGTCTCTCTCCCACACAATGAATGCTAGGATCCATTTTATTCAAACAAAAACAAAAGCAAAAACAAACCGACGCTCCAAGCAAAGCACATAAGATGTGACCGAATAAAAATATAGTTTCAAGAGAAGAAACCTGATAATTTGTCGATGAAGAAGGGGATGCCTTGGGCATCCCCAAGCTTAGATGCTTGAGTCTTCTTGTAATATGCAGGGATGAACCACGGGGGCATCCCCAAGCTTAGACTTTTCACTCTTCTTGATCATAGTATATCATCCTCCTCTCTTGACCCTTGAAAACTTCCTCCACACCAAACTCGAAACAAACTCATTAGAGGGTTAGTGCATAATCAAAAATTCACATGTTCAGAGGTGACACAATCATTCTTAACACTTCTGGACATTGCTCAAAGCTACTGGAAGGTAATGGAACAAAGAAATCCATCCAACATAGCAAAAGAAGCAATGCGAAATAAACGGCAGCCTGTCAAAACAGAACAGTCCGTAAAGACGAATTTTATTGAGGCACCAGACTTGCTCAGATGAAAATACTCAAATTGAATGAAAGTTGCGTACATATCTGAGGATCACTCACGTAAATTGGCATAATTTTCTGAGTTACCTATAGAGAATTAGGCCCAGATTCGTGACAGCAAGAAATCTGTTTCTGCGCAGTAATCCAAATCTAGTATGAACCTTACTATCAAAGACTTTACTTGGCACAACAAATGTAGTAAAATAAGATAAGGAGAGGTTGCTACAGTAGTAACAACTTCCAAGACACAAATATAAAATAGAGGTACTGTAGCAAAATAAACACATGGGTTATCTCCCAAGAAGTTCCTTCTTTATAGCCATTAAGATGGGCTCAGCAGTTTTAATGATGCACTCGCAAGAAATAGTAGTTGAAGCAAAAGAGAGCATCAAGAAGAAAATTCAATACAAATTTAAGCCTAACATGCTTCCTATGAAAAGGAATCTTGTAAATAAACAAATTCATGAAGCATGATGCAACAAGCATAGAAAGATAAAACAAGTGTAGCTTCAAGATTTTCAGCAAAAAGAGAGGTGTTTTAGTAACATGAAAATTTCTACAACCATATTTTCCTCCCTCATAATAATATCCAGTAGCATCATGAGCAAACTCAACAATATAACTATCAAATGAAACATTCCTAACATGAGTCTCATGCATAAAATTATTACTCTCCACATAAACATAATCAATTTTATTAGTTGTAGTGGGAGCTAATTCAACAAAGTAGCTATCATTATTATTCTCATCAAGTGTAGGAGGCATAGTATAATCACAACAAAATTTACTCTCCATAGTAGGTGGCACCAAAAGACCACTATCATTATAATCATCATATATGGGAGGCATATCATAATCAACATAAACTTTCTCCTCAATACCCGGAGGGCTAAAGAGATCATTCTCATCAAAACCAGCTTCCCCAAGCTTAGAACTTTCTATATCATTAGCAACAATGGTATTCAAAGTGTTCATACTAATATGTTTCATGGGTTTTTTAATTTTCGCATCAAACCATCCATGTCTTAAATCAGGAAATAGAATAAGAAGCTCATTGTTGTCCATTATGCCTAACTAGTGTAAACAAGAAACAAAAAGATGCAATTGCAGGATCTAAAGGAAATAGCTTCGAACACTCTCACAACGGCAACAGAAAAGTACTTTACCTGGGACCGGAGTATGAGTGCCTTTTACCTTTCCTCCCCGGCAACGGCGCCAGAAAAGTGCTTGATGTCTACGGGTGCTTCTATTCTTGTAGACAGTGTTGGGCCTCCAAGAGCAGAGGTTTGTAGAACAGCAGCAAGTTTCCCTTAAGTGGATCACCCAAGGTTTATCGAACTCGGGGAGGAAGAGGTCAAAGATATCCCTCTCATGCAACCCCGCAACCACAAAGCAAGCGAGTCTCTTGTGTCCCCAACACACCTAATAGGTGCACTAGTTCGGCGAAGAGATAGTGAAATACAGGTGGTATGAATAAATGCGAGCAGTAGCAATGGCACCGTAAAAGTGCTTTACTGTCCGGGACTGGTGTGTGGTTGATGGTGGTAATATTGCAGGAAGTATAGATGCAAGTAAAACAAGTAAACAAACAGCGATAGCGATATTTAGGAACAAGGCCTAGGGATCATACTTTCACTAGTGGACACTCTCAACATTGATCACATAACAGAATAAATAGATAGATGCTAGACTCTACACCCTCTTGTTGGATGATGAACACCACTAACCGTGTAGGATTACACGAACCCTCAATGCCGGAGTTAACAAGCTCCACAATATTCAATGTTCATATTTAAATAACCTTAGAGTGCATGACAGATCAACATAACCAAACCAAGTACTAACATAGCATGCACACTCGTCACCTTCACACTACGAAAGGAGGAATAGATCACATCAATACCATCATAGCAATAGTTAACTTCATAATCTACAAGAGATCACAATCATAGCCTACACCAAGTACTACACGATGCACACACCGTCACCATTACACCGTGCAGGAGGAATAAACTACTTTAATAACATCACTAGAGTAGCACACAGATATATTGTGATACAAAACACATTGCAATCATAAAGAGATATAAATAAGCACTTCACTATGCCATTCATAACAGTGAATAAGTATTCTGTGAAATATAGCCTAAGAGACCCACACGGTGCACACACTCGTCACCTTTACACACGTGGGACAAGGAGTCTCCGGAGATCACATAAGTAAAACCCACTTGACTAGCATAATGACATCTAGATTACAAGCATCATCATATGAATCTCAATCATGTAAGGCAGCTCATGAGATTATTGTATTGAAGTACATAGGAGAGAGATGAACCACATAGCTACCGGTACAGCCCCGAGCCTCGATGGAGAACTACTCCCTCCTCATGGGAGACAGCAGCGTTGATGGAGATGGCGGTGGTGTCGATGGAGGAGCCTTCCGGGGGCACTTCCCCGTCCCGGCGGCGTGCCGGAACAGAGACTCCTGTCCCCCTGATCTTGGCTTCGCGATGGCGGCGGCTCTGGAAGGCCGTGGCTTTTCCGTCTCGAGGTTTTAGGTCATGGACCTTTAAATAGGCGAAGAGGCAGAGTCGGAAGGTCGACGAGGCGGTGACACACTAGGGGGGCGCGGCCCCCCCTCTGGCCGCGCCGGGCTATCGTCTGGGGCCCACAGGGCCCTCCTCTGGCGGCTCTCGGGTGTTCTGGAAGCTTCGTGGAAAAATAGGATGCTGGGCGTTGATTTCGTCCGATTCCGAGAATATTTCCTTACTAGGATTTCTGGAACCAAAAACAGCAGAAAACAGCAACTGGTCCTTCGACATCTCGTCAATAGGTTAGTTCCGGAAAACGCATAATAATGACATATAATGTGTATAAAACATGTGAGTATCATCATAAAAGTAGCATGTAACATAAGAAATTATAGATACGTTTGGGACGTATCAGAGGCCGGCGTTGCTTTCAACCCTTGACAGCATTGCTGCAAATGGCAAGCGATGATGCTGCTAGTGCTGCTACCAGCGTAGAGGTGCAGTGCTACCTCAGGACGACGATGTTGCTATAGAGGCATGGTGGACCTGCTGCCACTGCTGAGGCATGGTACTGCCAGAGCATGACGATGCACCTGCAAGCCGGCGTCAATGCTACAAGCCAAAATCAAATGGTGTGGTGCTTTTTCAAGGGGCGGGGCAGAGCTCTTTGAAATGCGGAGCTTCTTGATGTTGCCGGGCTCGGATGGTGCTACGGGTACATCCGCCGGAGTGGTAGGAAGCAAGGTTTTGGCTCCCGAATGGAAAAAAAATCCCGAGGGGGCTCAGGATTACCGGTTACTGCGGTAACCGAGAAATCCTGGCCGGTTACCGGACGAATTCAAAAACTAAAATTTGAATTTAAATTCCTATGTATGGCCATTTATATAGGATATTAGCTAAAATTTGAAATTTTCACAAAAAATAAATTTTTTTGGGATATTTCACCCAATTAGACCATTTCCCAGGGGTGGTCGGGATATCCGGTTACCGCCCGGGAACCAGATTTCCCGAGCGATAACCAAACCCTTGGTAGGAAGTAATATTGTGCTGCGGCGAGCCGATGATATTGCTGGACCGCTGAGCAGGGGGTCGGGGTAGGAGCCGAGAGCACTTACATGTACGCTGACAAGGATGCAGATATTTCCATGTGGTGGTGGTAGGTCCACATGGGAGGGGTGGCCCTCTTTTTGATCGAGTGGCCATGCACGTATCTCGCCTGATTCAACCACTCCGACTCCCCGGAAGATGCTCAGCATTGCCCTTGTTTCTAATTGATAGATTACACGATTTCATCACTAGGCTACATCCTGATTTTTCTCAAAATTGTTTGGAACACAGAAATATGAATTTATTTTTATTATTAAATAAAATGATCACTAGTGCCCATATGTGCACAAAATCTCCACTCTATCAGTGTTACAATTCGTTTTAGTAAAGTAACTCTTCGCTGGGTTAATTAAACGTACACCAAACTTGCACAAGTTAAGTTTTTTTTAACATAAGGCCAGGCCGTTTCTGCAAAACACATAAAATGACGGCCCAGTCTCGGCCCGGCCCAAGCATCGGGCCACAAAATCAGGCCCAGACCCGGCCCGGAGACATGGTCTGGTCGGGCTTGGCCCGGGAATTTTGGGCTGGGCCATGCCGACCGGGCTGGGCTGCCCATGGCTAGATATAGTCCAGATTAGCCAACACGCAGCTTGCCCACCCCGATCTACTCTTCGCATGCACATATGCAAACGCTTGTGTTCCCCCGGGGGATCGCATCTAGCGATCGTCCGGGTGTGTGCCAGCGAGGCTTGGAGGCCCACCCACGTGCCGATCCCTTTCAGTATCTCTTTGCTCATTTCCAGAGGTCATCGTCTTCGACCGGCTTCCAGATGCCCTGCAATCTTCCCTGCCTCCTTTCTTCCGTCCTTGATCCCGAGCGAGGAGCCGCATCTCCCGCCGCCTGCTACTCCTCCGTCACCACCGCCCTCAGCGTCGGTTGCGTCCTCTTCTGTTGGCTACCTCCACTGCGCCCCACCGCACCTCTCCCACCGATTCAAGATACTCTAGCGACCGCTGGAGCACGTCGTCGGCGGCGGCGGCCTTCTCCAAGATCTTCGATGGTCCCTTCTCTCGCTAGTGCTTCGAGAGCTGACCGTCGCTGCTACAAAGGGCGGTCGGCGCTGCTACAACTTAGAGCCACCGGTGCTACATGCCGCTGCTACCGGTGCTACATACTGCTGGTGCCGCTGCTCACCGCCGGTACTACAAGGGAATGTGTCGCTGCTGCAACCACTGGGCACCAGCGCTACATGCATGTCGCTCGCGGCAGTGCTACCATGGCTGACTGCTTGTGACGGTAAAGCACACGTCCGTTGGGAACCCCAAGAGGAAGGTGTGATGCGTACATCAGCAAGTTTTCCCTCAGTAAGAAACCAAGGTTATCGAACAAGTAGGAAATGAAGGCCACGTGAAGGTTGTTGGTGAAGGAGTGTAGTGGGTCGCAACACCAGGGATTCCGGTGCCAACGTGGAACCTGCACAACACAATCAAAATACTTTGCCCCAACTTAACAGTGAGGTTGTCAATCTCACCGGCTTGCTGTAAACAAAGGATTAAACGTATGGTGTGGAGAATGATGTTTGTTTGCAAAGAACAACAGGGAACAATGATTGCAGTAGGTTGTATTTGATACGTCTCCAACGTATCGATAATTTCTTGTGTTCCATGCCACATTATTGATGTTATCTACATGTTTTATGCACACTTTATATCATATTCGTGCATTTTCTGGAACTAACCTATTAACAAGATGCCGAAGTGCCGCTTGTCGTTTTCTCGCTGTTTTTGGTTTCAGAAATCCTAGTAAAGAAATATTCTCGGAATTGGACGAAATAAAAGCCCGGAGGCCTATTTTCTCACGAAGCTTCCAGAAGTCCGAAGGAGAGACGAAGAGGGGCCACAGGGGCGCCAAACCCTAGGGCGGCGCGGCCCCCCCCTTGGCCGCGCCGACCTGTGGTGTGGGCCCCCCGTGCCGCCTCTTGACTTGCCCTTCCGCCTACAAATAGCCTCCGTGACGAAACCCCCAGTACCGAGAGCCACGATACGGAAAACATTACTGAGACGCCGTCGCCGCCGATCCCATCTCGGGGGATCCCGGAGATCGCCTCCGGCACCCCGCCGGAGAGGGGAATCATCTCCCGGAGGACTCTACACCGCCATGGTCGCCTCCGGAGTGATGAGTGAGTAGTCTACCCCTGGACTATGGGTCCATAGCAGTAGCTAGATGGTTGTCTTCTCCCCATTGTGCTATCATTGTCGGATCTTGTGTGCTGCCTATCATGATCAAGATCATCTATATGTAATTCTATATGTTGCGTTTGTTGGGATCCGATGAATAGAGAATACTTGTTATGTTGATTATCAAAGTTATGCTTATGTGTTGTTTATGATCTTGCATGCTCTCCGTTATTAGTAGATGCTCTGGCCAAGTAGATGCTTTTAACTCCAAGAGGGAGTACTTATGCTCGATAGTGGGTTCATGCCTCGCATTGACACCGGGACGATGTGACGAAAGTTCTAAGGTTGTGTTGTGCTGTTGCCACTAGGGATAAAACATTGATGCTATGTCTAAGGATGTAGTTGTTGATTACATTACGCACCATACTTAATGCAATTGTCTCGTTGCTTGCAACTTAATACCGGAGGGGGTTCGGATGATAACCTCGAAGGTGGACTTTTTAGGCATAGATGCAGCTTGGATGGCGGTCTATGTACTTTGTCGTAATGCCCAATTAAATCTCACTATACTCATCATGATATGTATGTGCATGGTCATGCTCTCTTTATTTGTCAATTGCCCAACCGTAATTTGTTCACCCAACATGCTGTTCGTCTTATGGGAGAGACACCTCTAGTGAACCGTGGACCCCGGTCCAATTCTCTTTACTGAAATACAATCTACTCGCAATACTTGTTTCTTCTGTTTTCTCTCGCAAACAATCATCTTCCACACAATACGGTTAATCCTTTGTTACAGCAAGCCGGTGAGATTGACAACCTCACTGTTTCGTTGGGGCAAAGTAGTTTGGTTGTGTTGTGCAGGTTCCACGTTGGCGCCGGAATCTCCGGTGTTGCGCCGCACTACATCCCGCCGCCATCAACCTTCAACGTGCTTCTTGGCTCCTCCTGGTTCGATAAACCTTGGTTTCTTTCTGAGGGAAAACTTGCTGCTGTGCGCATCATACCTTCCTCTTGGGGTTGCCCAACGAACGTGTGAAATACACGCCATCAAGCTCTTTTTCTGGCGCCGTTGCCGGGGAGATCAAGACACGCTGCAAGGGGAGTCTCCACTTCTCAATCTCTTTACTTTGTTTTTGTCTTGCTTTATTTTATTTACTACTTTGTTTGCTGCACTAAATCAAAATACAAAAAAATTAGTTGCTAGTTTTACTTTATTTGCTATCTTGATTGCTATATCGAAAACACAAAAAAATTAGTTTACTTGCATTTACTTTATCTAGTTTGTTTTATTTACTATTGCTAAAATGGCCAACGCTGAAAATACTAAGTTGTGTGACTTCACAACCACAAATAATAATGATTTCTTATGCACACCTATTGCTCCACCTGCTACTACAGCAGAATTCTTTGAAATTAAACCTGCTTTATCGAATCTTGTCATGAACAATCAATTTTCTGGAATTAGTTCTGATGATGCTCGCTGCCCATCTTAATAATTTTGTTGAACTATGTGAAATGCAAAAATATAAAGATGTAGATGGTGATATTATTAAACTAAAATTGTTTCCTTTCTCATTAAGAGGAAGAGCTAAAGATTGGTTGCTATCTCTCGCCTAAAAATAGTATTGATTCATGGACTAAATGCAAGGATGCTTTTATTGGTAGATATTATCCCCCTGCTAAAATTATATCTTTGAGGAGTAGCATAATGAATTTTAAACAATTAGATACTGAACATGTTGCTCAAGCTTGGGAAAGAATGAAATCTCTGGTTAAAAATTGCCCAACCCATGGACTCGACTACTTGGATGATCATCCAAACCTTCTATGCAGGACTAAATTTTTCTTCGCGGAATTTATTGGATTCAGCTGCTGGAGGTACCTTTATGTCCATCACTCTTGGTGAAGCAACAAAGCTTCTTGATAATATGATGATCAACTACTCTGAATGGCACACGGAAAGAGCCCCACAAGGTAAGAAGGTAAATTCTGTTGAAGAATCCTCTTCCTTGAATGATAAGGTTGATGCTATTATGTCTATGCTTGTGAATGATAGGACTAATATTGATCCTAATAATGTTCCGTTAGCTTCATTGGTTGCACAAGAAGAACATGTTGATGTAAACTTCATTAAAAATAATAATTTCAACAACAATGCTTATCGGAATAATTCTAGTAATAACTATAGGCCATATCCTTATAATAATGGTAACGGTTATGCTAATTCTTATGGGAATTCTTACAACAATAATAGGAATTCACCCCCTGGACTTGAAGCCATGCTTAAAGAATTTATTAGTACACAAACTGCCTTTAACAAATCTGTTGAGGAGAAGCTCAATAAAATTGATATTCTTGTTTCTAGAGTTGATAGTCTTGCTTCTGATGTTGATCTTTTGAAATCGAAAGTTATGCCTAATGAGAATCATCATAATAAAATTGTTACTACAGCAAATGCCATCCAAGTTAGAATTAATGAGAATATAAGATTAATGGCTGAACTCGCGTGCTAGGTGGGATAGAGAAGAAAATGAAAAACTAGCTAAAGAGAAGAATATAGCTAAAGTTTGGACTATTACCACCACTAGTAATGCTAATGCTACACATGTTGCTGCACCTCCTACTCATACTAATAAAAGAATTGGTGTTAGCAATGTTTCCACTTCTAATGCAAAGCGCGAAAAACTGCCTGAAACTGCTAAAACTGCTGAAACTGCCTACGATAAAGCTGCTGAAATTTTTTCCAACATTGGGGATGATGATCCCATTGCTTTAGATTATAATGGTTTGAATTTTGATGATTGCCACATCTCTGAAGTTATAAAGTTCTTGCAAAAACTTGCTAAAAGTCCTAATGCTAGTGCTATAAATTTGGCTTTCACGCATCATATTACAAATGCTCTCATAAAAGCTAGAGAAGAGAAACTAGAGCGCGAAGCCTCTATTCCTAAAAAGCTAGAAGATGGTTGGGAGCCCATCATTAAGATGAAGGTTAAAGATTTTGATTGTAATGCCTTATGTGATCTTGGTGCAAGTATTTCTGTTATGCCGAAGAAAATTTATAATATGCTTGACTTGCCACCGCTGAAAAATTGTTATTTGGATGTTAATCTTGCTGATCATTCTACAAAGAAACCTTTGGGTAAAGTTGATAATGTTCGCATTACCGTTAACAATAACCTTGTTCCCGTTGATTTTGTTGTCTTGGATATTGAATGTAATGCATCTTGTCCAATTATATTGGGAAGACCTTTTCTTCGAACTGTTGGTGCTATTATTGATATGAGGGAAGGAAATATAAAATATCAATTTCCTCTCAAGAAAGGTATGGAACACTTCCCTAGAAAGAGAATGAAGGTACCTTATGATTCTATCATTAGAACAAATTATGATGTTGATGCTTCATCTCTCGATAATACTTGATACACACTTTCTGCGCCTAGCTGAAAGGCGTTAAAGAAAAGCGCTTATGGGAGACAACCCATGTTTTTACCTACAGTACTTTGTTTTTATTTTGTGTCTTGGAAGTTGTTTACTACTGTAGCAACCTCTCCTTATCTTAGTTTTGAGTTTTGTTGTGCCAAGTTAAGCCGTTGATAGAAAAGTAAGTACTAGATTTGGATTACTGCGCAGTTCCAGATTTCTTTGCTGTCACGAATCTGAGCCCACTGCCCTGCAGGAAGCTCAGAAAATTATGCCAATTTACGTGCATGATCCTCAGATATGTACGCAACTTTCATTCAATTTGAGCATTTTCATTTGAGCAAGTCTGGTGCCTTTTTAAAATTCGTCAATACGAACTGTTCTGTTTTGACAGATTCTGCCTTTTATTTCGCATTGCCTCTTTCGCTATGTTGGATGAATTTCTTTGATCCACTAATGTCCAGTAGCATTATGCAATGTCCAGAAGTGTTAAGAATGAGTGTGTCACCTCTGAATATGTCAATTTATATTGTGCACTAACCCTCTAATGAGTTGTTTCGAGTTTGGTGTGGAGGAAGTTTTCAAGGATCAAGAGAGGAGTATGATGCAACATGATCAAGGAGAGTGAAAGCTCTAAGCTTGGGGATGCACCCGGTGGTTCACCCCTGCATATATCAAGAAGACTCAAGCGTCTAAGCTTGGGGATGCCCAAGGCATCCCCTTCTTCATCAACAAATTATCAGGTTCCTCCCCCGAAACTACATTTTTATTCGGCCACATCTTATGTGCTTTTTCTTGGAGCGTCGGTTTGTTTTTGTTTTTGTTTTGTTTGAATAAAATGGATCCTAGCATTCACTTTATGGGAGAGATACACACTCCGCTGTAGCATATGGACAAATATGTCCTTGGTTTCTACTCATAGTATTCATGGCGAAGTTTCTCCTTCGTTAAATTGTTATATGGTTGGAATTGGAAAATGATACATGTAGTAATTGCTATAAATGTTTTGGGTAATGTGATACTTGGCAATTGTTGTGTTCATGTTTAAGCTCTTGCATCATATGCTTTGCACCCATTAATGAAGAAATACATAGAGCATGCTAAAATTTGGTTTGCATATTTGGTTTCTCTAAGGTCTAGATAATTTCTAGTTTTGAGTTTGAACAACAAGGAAGACGGTATAGAGTATTATAATGCTTTCAATATGTCTTTTATGTGAGTTTTGCTGTACTAGTTCATCCTTGTGTTTGCCTCAAATAACCTTGCTAGCCTAAACCTTGTATCGAGAGGGAATACTTCTCATGCATCCGGAATACTTGAGCCAACCACTATGCCATTTGTGTCCACCATACCTACCTACTACATGGTATTTTCCAGCCATTCCAAAGTAAATTGCTTGAGTGCTACCTTTAAAATTCCATCATTCACCTTTGCAATATATAGCTCATGGGACAAATAGCTTAAAAACTATTGTGGTATTGAATATGTAATTATGCACTTTATCTCTTATTAAGTTGCTTGTTGTGCGATAACCATGTTTATCGGGGAACGCCATCAACTCATTGTTGAATTTCATGTGAGTTGCTATGCATGTTCGTCTTGTCCGAAGTAAGGGCGATCTACACCGAGTTGAATGGTTTGAGCATGCATATTGTGAGAGAAGAACATTGGGCCGCTAACTAAAGCCATGTTCCATGGTGGAAGTTTCAGTTTTGGACAAACATCCTCAAATCTCTAATGAGAAAAGAATTAATTGTTGTTGAATGCTTAAAGCATTAAAAGAGGAGTTCATTATCTGTTGTCTATGTTGTCCCGGTATGGATGTCTAAGTTGAGAATAATCAAAAGCGAGAAATCCAAATGCGAGCTTTCTCCTTAGACCTTTGTACAGGCGGCATAGAGGTACCCCTTTGTGATACTTGGTTAAAGCATATGTATTGCGGTGATAATCCAGGTAGTCCAAGCTAATTAGGACAAGGTGCGAGCACTATTAGTACACTATGCATGAGGCTTGCAACTTATAAGATATAATTTACATGATGCATATGCTTTATTACTACCGTTGACAAAATTGTTTCATGTTTTCAAAATCAAAGCTCTAGCACAAATATAGCAATCGATGCTTTTCCTCTATGAGGACCATTCTCTTTACTTTTATGTTGAGTCGGTTCACCTATTTCTCTCCACCTCAAGAAGCAAACACTTGTGTGAACTCGTGCATTGATTCTTACATACTTGCTTATTGCACTTATTATATTACTCTATGTTGACAATATCCATGAGATATACATGTTACAAGTTGAAAGCAACTCGCTGAAACTTAATCTTCTTTTGTGTTGCTTCAATACCTTTACTTTGAATTATTGCTTTATGAGTTAACTCTTATGCAAGACTTATTGATGCTTGTCTTGAAGTGCTATTCATGAAAAGTCTTTGCTTTATGATTCACTTGTTTACTCATGTCATACACATTGTTTTGATCGCTGCATTCTCTACATATGCTTTACAAATAGTATGATCAAGTTTATGATGGCATGTCACTCCGTAAATTATCTTTGTTATCGTTTTACCCGCTCGGGACGAGCAGTAACTAAGCTTGGGGATGCTGATACGTCTCCAACGTATCGATAATTTCTTGTGTTCCATGCCACATTATTGATGTTATCTACATGTTTTATGCACACTTTATATCATATTCGTGCATTTTCCGGAACTAACCTATTAACAAGATGCCGAAGTGCCGCTGTCTGTTTTCTCGCTGTTTTTGGTTTCAGAAATCCTAGTAAAGAAATATTCTCGGAATTGGACGAAATAAAAGCCCGGAGGCCTATTTTCTCACGAAGCTTCCGAAGTCCGAAGGAGAGACGAAGAGGGGCCACGGGGCGCCAAACCCTAGGGCGGCGCGGCCCCCTTGGCCGCGCCGGCCCGTGGTGTGGGCCCCCGTGCCGCCTCTTGACTTGCCCTTCCGCCTACAAATAGCCTCCGTGACGAAACCCCCGCACCGAGAGCCACGATACGGAAAACATTACCGAGACGCCGTCGCCGCCGATCCCATCTCGGGGGATCCCGGAGATCGCCTCCGGCACCCCGCCGGAGAGGGGAATCATCTCCCGGAGGACTCTACACCGCCATGGTCGCCTCCGGAGTGATGAGTGAGTAGTCTACCCCTGGACTATGGGTCCATAGCAGTAGCTAGATGGTTGTCTTCTCCCCATTGTGCTATCATTGTCGGATCTTGTGAGCTGCCTATCATGATCAAGATCATCTATATGTAATTCTATATGTTGCGTTTGTTGGGATCCGATGAATAGAGAATACTTGTTATGTTGATTATCAAAGTTATGCTTATGTGTTGTTTATGATCTTGCATGCTCTCCGTTATTAGTAGATGCTCTGGCCAAGTAGATGCTTTTAACTCCAAGAGGGAGTACTTATGCTCGATAGTGGGTTCATGCCCGCATTGACACTCGGGACGAGTGACAGAAAGTTCTAAGGTTGTGTTGTGCTGTTGCCACTAGGGATAAAACATTGATGCTATGTCTAAGGATGTAGTTGTTGATTACATTACGCACCATACTTAATGCAATTGTCTGTTGCTTGCAACTTAATACCGGAGGGGGTCGGATGATAACTCGAAGGTGGACTTTTTAGGCATAGATGCAGTTGGATGGCGGTCTATGTACTTTGTCGTAATGCCCAATTAAATCTCACTATACTCATCATGATATGTATGTGCATGGTCATGCTCTCTTTATTTGTCAATTGCCCAACCGTAATTTGTTCACCCAACATGCTGTTCGTCTTATGGGAGAGACACCTCTAGTGAACTGTGGACCCCGGTCCAATTCTCTTTACTGAAATACAATCTACTGCAATACTTGTTTCTACTCTTTTCTCTGCAAACAATCATCTTCCACACAATACGGTTAATCCTTTGTTACAGCAAGCCGGTGAGATTGACAACCTCACTGTTTCGTTGGGGCAAAGTAGTTTGGTTGTGTTGTGCAGGTTCCACGTTGGCGCCGGAATCTCCGGTGTTGCGCCGCACTACATCCCGCCGCCATCAACCTTCAACGTGCTTCTTGGCTCCTCCTGGTTCGATAAACCTTGGTTTCTTTCTGAGGGAAAACTTGCTGCTGTGCGCATCATACCTTCCTCTTGGGGTTGCCCAACGAACGTGTGAAATACACGCCATCAGTATTTCAGATGTAAAAGAATGGACCGGGGTCCACAGTTCACTAGTGGTGTCTCTCCGATAAGATAAATAGCATGTTGGGTGAACAAATTACAGTTGTGCAATTGACAAATAAAGAGGGCATAACAATGCACATACATATCATGATGACTAATATGAGATTTACTTAGGGCATTACGACGAAGAACATAGACCGCTATCCAGCATGCATCTATGCCTAAAAAGTCCACCTTCGGGTTAGCATCCGCACCCCTTCCAATATTAAGTTGCAAACAAGAGACAATTGCATTAAGTACTGTGCGTAATGTTAACAATAGAAATATCCTTAGACAAAGCATTGATGTTTTATCCCTAGTGGCAACAGCACATCCACAACCTTAGGGTTGCTGTCACTCCCCTAGATTCAATGGAGACATGAACCCACTATCGAGCATAAATACTCCCTCTTGGAGTCACAAGTATCAACTTGGCCAGAGCCTCTACTAGCAACGGAGAGCATGCAAGATCATAAACAACACATATATGTAGATCAATAATCAACTTGACATAGTATTCCATATTCATCGGATCCTAACAAACACAACATGTAGCATTACAAATAGATGATCTTGATCATGATAGGCAGCTCACAAGATCTAAACATGATAGCACAAGAGGAGAAGACAACCATCTAGCTATGGCTCCCCACGGTAAGGCTTCAGCAGACCCACATGAAAGACATCATGGATGCGGGAGCCCGCTGGCAGCTGAAGGCGATATGCAAGTGTGCCCACGCGCTCCAAGATGACGAACGAGCCAGCGTAGCGAGGTCCAAGCTTGCGTCTCGCACGCGGATCGAGGGACTGGGTGGATCGATGAAGAAGGCGCAACCACACCCAATCTCCCACCGCATAGGCCACCTCGCGATGATGACCGTTGTAGTAGTGCTTGGCGAGCTGCTGGGCTGAACGAGACGTTGCCGCACCTCAGCAAGCATCTCGTCGCGGTCACGGAGAAGCTCCCCCGCAGCCTCCGTCCAAGCGGTTGCTGGATCAACCGGCAAGATGGGCGGTGGCGGACACCTGTAGACCACCTCAAATGGCGTGGCACGCAGGGCGGAATGGTAGGAGGTGTTGTAGCAATATTCCGCCCAAGCGAGCCAATCCACCCATGCACGAGGACGATCACCTGTAACACAGCGTAAGTACATGGTGATTACCTTGTTAACCACCTCGGACTGACCGTCCGTCTGAGGATGGAATGCCGTACTAAACCGGAGCTTGACGCCTGCCATCCGGAAAAGGTCACGCCAGACGTGCCCCGTGAACACCGGATCCCGATCACTGATGATCGACGCGGGGAAACCGTGGAGGCGGACGATGCCGTCGAAGAAGGCACGATCAACGAACGCGGCGGTGTACGGGTGCCCAAGCGCGATGAAGTGGGCGTACTTGGAGAAGCGGTCGACCACCGTGAGGATGACGGACTTGCCACCCACCTTGGGGAGGCCCTTGATGAAGTCCATGGAGATGTCGGCCCAGACCTGGGAGGGCACCTCCAGCGGCTGCAGCATCCCCGCTGGTCGCAGCGTCTCCGTCTTGTTGTGCTGGCATATCTCGCAAGAACGCACCCAATCCTGGACCAAGGCCCGATCCCCAGGGATGTAAAAGTGGGCGCGGAGACGATGAAGGGTCTTCTGGACCCCCTCATGGTCGGACGAGTGGGCCAGCAGGAGCACATGGTGTCGAATATGGTCGTTGTCGGGCACGAAGATCTGGCGCCCGTGCAAGAGTAGCCCTTCCGCCCAGCGCCATGGCGCCTCCAGCTGCTGCCGCAGAAGCTGGGCGTCTGGCGCCGTCGCAGTAGCCTGGCGGATGGTGTCGAAGAGGGCGAAGGAGGGGCCCAAACGGATGCACAACGCCAGCCCCTCGAGTGCGCCGTCCTTGTCAACAGCACCGCGGCGAGATAGAGCATCGGCGACGGTGTTGAGGCGCCCCGGCTGATACTCGACGGTGAAATCAGAGCCGAACATGTTGATGATCCACTGATGCCGCGGAACGGTCGAAAGCCTCTGATCCAACAAGTACTTGAGGCTGTAGTGGTTCGTGCGAATCTGGAACGAGCGCCCCCAAAGGTAGGGACGCCAATGGTGTAGGATAACGTTGCATAGAAAACAAAAAATTTCCTACCGCGAACACGCAATCCAAGCCAAGATGCAATCTAGAAGATGGTAGCAACGAGGGGGTATCGAGTCTCACCCTTGAAGAGATTCCAAAGCCTACAAGATGAGGCTCTTGTTGCTGCGGTAGACGTTCACTTGCCGCTTGCAAAAGCGCGTAGAAGATCTTGATCACGATCGCTTCCGGCGCCACGAACGGGCAGCACCTCCGTACTCGGTCACACGTTCGGTTGTTGATGAAGACGACGTCCACCTCCCCGTTCCAGCGGGCAGCGGAAGTAGTAGCTCCTCTTGAATTCGACAGCACGACGGCGTGGTGTCGGTGGTGGTGGAGAAATCCGGCGGAGCTTCGCTTAAGCATGCGGGATGTGGTGGAGGAGAGAGACCGCTAGGGTTTGGGGAGAGAGGGGGGTTGGGCGCCGGCGCTCTAAGGGGTGCGGCCAAGGCTGAGGCTTGAAGTGGTCAGCCCCCTCTCCTATGCCCCTCATTATATAGGTGGAAGCACCAAGAGTTCTAGTCCAAATCTTCGAATAAGACCCCAACACTAAAACCTCCCATATGTGGGAAACCTACTCAAGGAGGGAGTCCTACCCAAGGTGGGACTCCCACCTTTCCTTGAGGTGGGTTGGCCGGCCACCCTAGGGGAGTCCACCTTGGACTCCTCCCCTTTAGGGTTGGCTGGTCATGCAAGGTGGAGTCCCTCCGGGACTCTACTTTCCATGGTGATTTCTTCCGGACTTTTCTAGAACCTTCTAGAACCTGCCATAAATGCATCGGATCATTTCCAAACTTGGAATATGACTTCCTATATATGAATCTTATTCTCCGGACCATTCCGGAACTCCTCGTGATGTCCGGGATCTCATCCGGGACTCCGAACAAATATTCGAACTCCATTCCATATTCAAGTTCTACCATTTCAACATCCAACTTTAAGTGTGTCACCCTACGGTTCGTGAACTATGCGGACATGGTTGAGTACTCACTCCGACCAATAACCAATAGCGGGATCCGGAGATCCATAATGGCTCCCACATATTCAACGATGACTTTAGTGATCGAATGAACCATTCACATACGATACCAATTCCCTTTGTCACGCGATATTTTACTTGTCCGAGGTTTGATCTTCGGTATCACTCTATACCTTATTCAACCTCGTCTCCTGACAAGTACTCTTTACTCGTACCGTGGTATGTGGTCTCTTATGAACTTATTCATATGCTTGCAAGACATTAGACGACATTCCACCGAGAGGGCCCGGAGTATATCTATCCGTCATCGGGATGGACAAATCCCACTGTTGATCCATATGCCTCAACTCATACTTTCCGGATACTTAATCCCACCTTTATAACCACCCATTTACGCAAGTGGCGTTTGATGTAATCAAAGTACCTTTCCGGTATAAGTGATTTACATGATCTCATGGTCATAAGGACTAGGTAACTATGTATCGAAAGCTTATAGCAAATAACTTAATGACGAGATCTTATGCTACGCTTAATTGGGTGTGTCCATTACATCATTCATACAATGATATAACCTTGTTATTAATAACATCCAATGTTCATGATTATGAAACTAATCATCCATTAATCAACAAGCTAGTTAAGAGGTATACTAGGGACTCTTTGTTTGTCTACATATCACACATGTACTAATGTTTCGGTTAATACAATTATAGCATGATATATAAACATTTATCATAAACATAAAGATATAAATAATAACCACTTTATTATTGCCTCTAGGGCATATCTCCTTCAAATGGCGCACGGCCTGCACCAAGCCAATGAGCTCCTGCTCGTACGCCACAAGCTTGAGGTGGCGTGCGGCGAAAGGCCTGCTGAAGTAGGCAAGCGGGCCATCGCCCTGGTGAAGCACGACAGTGAACCCCACTCCGGAGGCGTCACAGTCGACGATGAACAGCCGTGCGAAGTCCGGCATCTGGAGAACGGGACCCGTCGTGAGGGCCCCCTTCAGGGCCTCGAACGCGGCGGTGGCCTCGTCATCCCAGGCGAAGGCGTCGCGGCGCAGAAGCCGCATGAGAGGTGTCGCGATGATGCAGAAGTCCCGGATGAATTTTCGGTAGTACCCGGCGAGACCCAGGAAGCCGCGGAGAGCACGCGGCGAACGAGGAGGCGGCCATGCGGCGACGGCCGCCACCTTGTCGGCGTCCATGGCCACCCCCTCAGCGGAGATGACATGGCCGAGGTAGGCGACCGATGTCATCCCGAACGAGCCGAGCGCTTAAGGTGAAGATGATGCGCGCGAAGCTCGTTGAAGACGATGGCGACGTGTTGTAGGTGCTCCTCCCACGAGGCGCTGTAGATCAAAATACTGTCAAAGAAAATGAGCACAAACCGACGTAAATAGGGGCGGAGTACATCGTTCATCAGGGCCTGGAATGTCGCTGGCGCGTTGGTGAGGCCGAAGGGCATCACCACGAACTCGAAGTGGCTATGATGGGTCCGGAACGCCGTCTTGGCGATGTCGTCTGGGTGCATGCGCACCTGGTGATAGCCCGACCCTAAGTCAAGCTTGGTGAAGAAGCGCGCCCCATGGAGCTCGTCGAAGAGCTCGTCAACCACCGGAATGGGGAACTTGTCCTTCAGCGTAACCGCGTTGAGGGCACGGTAGTCGATGCAGAAGCGCCATGTGCCATATGCCTTGCGGACGAGCAGCACCGGTGCCGAGAACGGCGACGTAGAGATCCGGATGACGCCCGCGGTGAGCATGAGGGTGCACTGTCGCTCGAGCTTGTCCTTCTGCAGCTGAGGGTAGCGGTAAGGCCGCACGGCCACCGGCGCCGTGTCCGGGGCGAGGTGGATACGATGATCGTACACCCGGGTCGGCGGAAGGCCTTGCGGCTCGTCGAACAGGTCGCCGTGCTGCTGCAGGAGGTGGGCCAACAGAGGGTGGTCGTAGTCGATGTCGGCCGTGGTGAGCTGAAGCTGTGGTGCCGGGGCGGCGCCCCCAATGCCCGTCCAACAAACGCGGCGGCCCTAGCGCCAGAAGGTCATCATCAAGGCTGTGAAGTCCCACAATATGGGCCCAAGGAGAGCGGCACGTGCTGCGCCACGCCGTGACAGCGAAGGCGGTCGCCGTTGGCCACGGTGACGCGGAGGTGATCGCCGCCCTTCGGCTGGAGGCCCAAGCGATGCATGGTGGCTTCCGGCAGAAAGTTATATGTGGAGCCGGTGTCGAGGAGGGCCACCAGCTGCTCGCCGTGTATCGTCACCGGCAGGAGCATTGTCTGCTTGTTGCGGATGCCCGCCAACGCATGTAGCGAGACCACGCACGCCGTGGCCGGCGCGGCGTCGAGGGCGGTCTCCGGCGCTGTGTCGAGGCCTGTGTCCGCGTCGCCATCGTCGACCGTCTCCAAGTAGAAGAGGTGCGGGCAGACGTGACCTGGCGCGTAGGGCTCGTCGCAGTTGAAGCACAGGCCGAGGCGACGATGCTCCAACTGCTCCACCGGGATGAGGCGCTGGAGGGTCCGCTGCGGCGCTGCTGGAGCGGGCGGTGCTGGCCGCGTGCTCGGTGCTGCGGCCGGCGGGGGGCGGGCAGTTGGTCGGGCCACGCGACTCGGGGGAGGCGGCTGCAGGGCCTGGGCTCGGCGCTCGTACGCCCGAGCGTAGTGCATCGCCGTCTGCGGGTCGTGGGGGTCCTGAAGTTCCACGTCCACCCGTATGTGATTCGGGAGTCCACCGACGAAGAGCTCCGCGCGCTGTTGCCCCGTGATGCCCGGGGCATGGCAGGCGAGGGCCTGAAAGCGATCGGCGAAGTCCTGCACCGTGGACGTGAAGGGGAGGCGCACCAGCTCCGCGAGGCGGCTCCCACGGATTGGCGGTCCCAAGGAGGAATGCCGCCCTCGTCCTGTTCGAGGGAGTAGTACCACGTCTGGGCGGCGCCCCGGAGGTGATAGGAGGAAAGCCAGGTGCGATCCGATGCCAGGGTGCGCTGCCAGCGGAAGAACTGCTCACACTGGCTAAGCTAGTTCAGGGGGTCCTCCGACCCATCGTACGTGGCGAAGTCGACCTTGGTGTAGCGGGGCGGTGGCTGTGTAACCCCGCCGGGGCCGTGCGCGTCGGGGCGCACCTCATGGGGGCGTGCATACCCCCGGGGCCGGTGCTCGGGAGGGAGGGCAGCGGCGGCTCGACAGCGGTGGTGTAGACCGGCTGAGTCGACGACGCGGCTAGCCACGCCGGCAGCGGAGACGGCGACAGGGGGAAGCGAATCTGGTGGATGGGGACGCCCCCCGTGGCTACGGCACTTGGGCTGGCGGGGGCGGATGGTGGCCACTGCGGCCAGGGTTGGGCCGGCGTCGGCAGAGGCTGCAGCGGGACGCCCGTGAAAGGGCGGAACCCATGGTGCGGGCGCCGGCACGGAGAAGACGTCCGGCTACGGCGGCGCCCCCTGGGAACCGATCAAGAAGAGGCGGATGCCTTGAACCGCGGTGACGAGGTCGTTGACGACCCCGCTCATCTGCTTGGGCGTGTAGAGGACGGGCGGCGGCGCGGCGGAGCCCGCCGTCGTGGCGGCCGCTGGAGAACCCGCCGTGGTGGCGACGGCCGAAGGAACGGGCGGAGGCGCGGACGACGTGGTGGTGGACGGCGGAGACGACATGATCGCAGCCGAGCTAGCTGATACCAAATTGGTAGAACCAACAGCTCTACCGGGCCTAGGGCATAGTTTGTAGGGGAAGGGGGGAGTGGTGTGCGGACGAGGCGGCGGCAGGGCGCCGTCGTGCGCGGCTGAGAAGAGAAGGGCGGCGGCTAGGTTTAGGAGACCGACTCCTCAGGGAGTCGGCAATAATGAATATGATTATTGCTTGCCTATTTGCATCGTTACATCCAGTATATAAAGAGCTAAACCCTAAACTGATAATGGGCTAAGCCCCTAGTTGGGCCCATGGTTGGGCCCCCTCCTAACATAACCAATACCGGTCATAATAAAAACAATACTAGCCAGTTTGTTTCTATTTTCGTACACAAGAGAGGCACAAAATCCAGCTATTTCTGGCGCATTTCTCGAGAAGAGGCATCTGCATATATGTGGAAATCACTTCTGGCTCTTAAACGATCTGGATGTATCAGTCATTACATTCCGATGAATCCTAGCTGTTGGAGGATGAATGCCAGGATCATGTTAAGCGTTGTAACGTAAACATGCTTGTATCTAATTTTGAGACGTCGATTTTCAGCATTGCCCTTCCCTGTCAAACTTCCTATGCCTCAGCGCGGGCGCCTTTCTTTTCGGTACCCACAACACCCAACGATACGAATAGTTCAGTTTAAATAAAAACAATATGAATTGGTCAAAAAGAAAAGGAAATAGATAAGATCATCTGTCAAACATACACAAAGTTCCAGGTTTGGTGTTGCGGCTACTATGACACCCCTTCACTTATTTCATAGCTAGTGCTGCCACTACTACATCAGGTCTCAGTTCGTGGTACCAAGTATCAATGAATCGGGCACCACTTGATGTTCACTTCAACTTGATCATCATCGACTTCTCTTGTTTGGCTCATAATTTCACGGGTGAATTTTAGACTAAATTTTAAAGTCTTGTACTGCTCTTCTTGACTATCACATATGATTACCGTCAGGTGCACTTCTATGTGGAGCTCGAGCTGCCAACGACATGGCACAGCAACCATAGAGGGACTCAACGGAAGAATGGATGTGGAGCCAGAGGGAAAGGACAAGCTCGTCCCTCGTTCACAACTGAAGAGGTGGACGCTTTTGTTCCTATAGTCAGTGGCGCTTGCCTTGATCTTACCATAAACGGCACGACTTTTAGAACGGAGGTCTTTCAACTTTAACTTGACCTCAACATTGGCCCCAATGGCATTGGGAATCACCAAGTATGTGATCTCCAACTTGTGACCAGGGTCTGCATAGATGGTTCTTGTGTATTCCTCAATTTCATCGTCGACTTCAACATCCCACGCCTCTGTGATGGCAGGAGGGCCAGACTTGTGGTCGGTATAAACATCCAAGCCGAAGTAACCATAAGCCATGAGAATTTGACGGGGTCCAATGGGCACCAAATCGACCATTCCTTCCTGCACATGCAAGCATGGACGTGAAGGGTTTTAACTTATTACAATGAGATATAAAGCATCTAATAGATATAATATAAGGTAGCCAGTATATACCTCTTGTACTTCCCCCTTGCGCTGCACGTAGATGCGCCGAACTAGGCTATGGTCATAGCCCATGATTTCGTAGATAGGGAAGTTTGCACAAATGGCCAACAATTGCACCGCACGGTTGCCAAGTGGTTCACAATCATCATTGCTATCCTTCGAGGCCATTCCACTATCATCCAGGCCACTATCATGATTCTTAGGGCCGCTGCCACCATCCTCAGAGCCATCCCCGCAATCTTCCGGGAGAGCTGTGGCATCATCCTTGCCTCTTTCACCATCCTCGTTGGCAGTGTGAAGAACAAGTCCATCAAATTTCTTCAGTTTGCCCATCAGCTGATTGGTGTGGTCCTTCCAGTGGAAAAAGAAAAGATTAGCAAATAGGACATGTCACCACAAAGTGTTTTGAGACTGGCAATAGCTAGCATATACATAGTACAAACAATAGTATGGCAAATATTTACCAATTTTACCTGTTTTACTTCTCTATCCTCGTGGTTGGACGTTGCGTCGACGTTGACCTGCACCATGCCGCCATAGTCCACGTTGGCAGCCGCCATATTACTGCTCCCGGCGGAGGGTTTCTTATTCTTCTTGGTCTTGTCGACGCGTTTGGCTGGCTTGGCGACGTTACGAGCGGGCGGTGCCTCCTTTACTTTGACGGCGACGACGGGGGCGGCTTTCTTAAGCTTTAGATCGATGACATCCACAGCGAGATCATTGGCGGCCGCGCTGTGGCCGGGGTCTTTGTCGAGGAGGAGAGCCCACATGTTGCCGCCGCCGATCGGGAGTCCTCCCGGTGCTCCCATGACGATCGATCAAACGAGATCGACTCACGTCGCACCGGTGAACGCGTCCGTGATCTCTGGATGGAGACCGGATCTTTTACCCCTCTGCTCGCTCGCTGTCTCTTTTTTCTTTCTTAGGCGATGGGGAAAAAACGTTGGGTTTGGTGGGCAAATCATAGCTGGCTTTCCAATTTCACGCCTTCCATCATCCATTGAGCCCATGAAAAAATACCGAAAAGGAGTAGTAGGAGGAGTACATAGGTTCTACTCGATCGATCAAAACCGAAAGATAAATAAAGAGCCAGCCTTGAACGCGTTACAACTTTGGAGCAATCAGCAATGTTCTTGGCAAAAAAAACAGCAATCTACTGTCTACGACCGGCAGATCGATGCAGCTTGCCATCCCAATTTCTCTCTCTCCCTAACTCACTCTCGTTCTATAATAGGTCCAATCACTAGAGGATCTACCAGATACAGGCACTTAACGAATTATTGGATGCACCTGACGAATTTTGATGGAATCTACGTGTCAATGGCAATTTCTCGGTAGATTCTCTTTACAAAGCAATCTTTCTATCAGATACACCAATTGATAATAATAAGAAAATTTGGAAGATGAGAATACCGTTAAAAAACAAGATTTTTTGCATGGTATCTTCATCGTGGGGTTATTCTCACCAAAGATAATCTTGTTAAGAGGAACTGGCATGGAAGTACTCGGTGTGTAGTATGTCATCACGATGAGACTATTCAACACTTGTTCTTCCAGTGTTGGTTTGGTAGATCTATATGGTCGATCATCCAAGTAGGTTCCAGCCTTCATCTTCCGACTAGTGTTGCCAACGTCTTTTGCAATTGGCTTCATGGTATCAATTTAAGGTTTTCGAAACTTATTAGGATGGGTGCGCTTGCAGTTATCTAGGCGTTATGGCTATGTAGAAATGATAAAAAAAATTAGTGATAAAAATTATTCTATGTGCAGGTTATCTACAGATGTACCTGTATTCTTTGTTTGTGGTCGCCTCCTCAGTGGGTGGTGAATCGTGACCTCTTTACGAAGGTATGTACATGATTGAAGGCTACGTCGAGGGATACTCTTTCCCTACATGGTTGGCCGCATAATCTGCGGATTGGAGCTCCTCTTGCTTCATAGGCGTTTTACATTTTCTCGTCACGACATGTATTCCGCCTTTTTCTTTATTTCATGCATACTTAGAGGACTTTTAAACGGCTGTGTGCATCCTGGTTATGCCGAGGTCGGGTGTAATTGCTTGCTCAAGTAATACAAGTGCCTGTTATCGAAAAAAAACCAGGAACTTAACAACGACAAGGGCGAACAACCACATAGAATGGAGAAAATATAAATGGATTACCTGCTAATCAATCGGCACAAAGAGCTGAGTTCACCGATGATAGGCTAGCACTCGAAGCAATCCTTCATGTCGTGCCGCTGGACATGCACGCCACCCTCGCCCTCAAGAAGACAACCAAGGAGGCATGGGACACAATCAATACTCTACGACTCGGCTCCGAGCACGTGCGCGAGTCAAGGACGCAAACATTACGCCTTAACTACGAAGAGATCAAGTTCAGTCTCGGGGAGTCGATCGATGAATTCACCATGAGACTCCAAGATCTGGCTATTGAGTTGGAGGTCCACAGTGAACCACTCGACGAGAAGAAGGTCGTCCTCAAGTTCCTCTGTATCGCTCTGAAGCAGTACAAGCAACTATGTTGGCCATTGAGAGCCTAGTGGACTTGAAAACATTGTCCATCGGGTAGCTCGTCGGCCGGTTGAAGGTCAACGATGAACGAGAAGACGACAGGCACGACTCAGTAGCAAGGGCCTGTTCATGGAGGCCCAGTGGCTCGCCTGCATGCATCTCTAGTGCGATAATCCGTCTGGTGGCAGCTATGTGCCAAACCGGCGCCACGACAGAGGGCGTGGGCGCGGCCACGACGGAACATGTAACAAGGCTTACTACTGAGATCGGCTACCACTTGATGTTCACTTCAACTTGATCATCATCGACTTCTCTTTCTTAGGTGGGAGACCACGCCGCCGGGTGTGATTGGCGTGCCCGTGAGATGATGAATGATCCGATTCTTTCTTTATAGACTCTCCTCGAGTTTAAACACATGCTCGCTCGAGATGTGTTAAGATTTACTAGATTTTTCCTTTGTATACATTGTCATGATTTAGCTTTGCCATTGATCCTTCCGCGCGCGGTCAAGATGAACCGTTACCGCATCTCGCGGATTCACTAGGTTAGTGTGATTGGCAGATTAACTAGATTTTTATTGATTTTGTATTCAACCTATTTACACATTGTTAAACTGTTACGGCGTGGAGGCGTTTGAAGTCACGTTCAACAAGCTGTCGTTGGTAAAAAAGTCGACCGATTCAACGATTAATCGGCTGATTAATCGCTACTCAGTGGATCACCGATTAGCAGATTAACTTATTTATCGTCCGATTAACTAATTTATGAGCCGACTAATCGACTGATTGCAGCCGACCGAGTTGAAAAGGTATAATAATAAATATATCAAAGCGATTGTTCTTTTACTGAATGTATGAGAGTTCAAACATGAGTTGATGCGGCAAATCGGGTGATGGCCACAAAGCATCCATCATATATTGGACCATGTTAAACGCAAACATGCTTGCATCAAATTTAGACGTCAATGTCCAGCATTGCTCTTCCCTGTCAAAGTTCATATCCTTAGCGCGGGTACCTTTCTTTTTGGTACCCATTCACCCAATGACATGAATAGTTCAGTTCAAATAAAAACGACATTAATCGATCAAATAGAAAAGAAAATAGATAAGATCATCTGTTAAACATACAAAAAGTTCAAGATTTGGTGCTGCGACTACCATGACACCCCTTCACTTATTTCATAGTCATCTTGCGCTGCCACTACTACATCACGTCTCTGTTCCTGGTACCAAGTATCAACCAATCGGGTACCACTTGATTTTCACTTCAACTTGATCATCATCTACTTCTCTTTCTTGGCTCATAATTTCACGGGTGAATTCTAGACTGAATTTTAAATTCATGTCCTGCTCTTCTTGACTATCACATGTGATTACTGTCAGGTCCACTTCTATGTGGAGTTCGAGCTGCCAACGACATTGCACGGCAACCTTTGATGGACTCAACGGAAGATTAGATGTGGAGCCAGAGGGAAAGGACAAGCTCGTCCCTCGTTCACAACTGAAGATGTGGACGCTTTTGTTCCTATAGTCAGTGGCGCTTGCCTTGATCTTACCATAAATGGCACGGCTTCTAGAACCGAGGTCTTTCAACTTTAACTTGACCTCAACTTTGGCCTCAATAGCGTAGGGAATCACCCAATATGTGATCTCCAACTTGCGGCCAGGGCCTGCACATATGGTTTGTGTGTATTCCTCAGTTTCATCGTCGGCACAAACATCCCACGCCTCTGTGATAGTGGGAGGACCAGACTCGTCGTCGGTATAAACTTCCAAGCCGAAGGTACTATAAGCCATGAGAATTTCACGGGGTCCAATGGGCACCAAATCGACCATTCCTTCCTGCACATGCAAGAATGGATGTGGAGGGTTTTAATTTATTACGATATGTATCAGTATGTACCAGGCATAAAGCATATAGTAGATATAATATAAGGTCGCTAGTATATACCTCTTGTACTTCCCCCTCGCGCTGCACGTAGATGCGCCTAGTGTGCTGCCAGTCATAGCCGACGATTTCGCAGATAGGGAAGTTTGCACAAATGGCCAACAATTGCACCGCACGTTTGCCAAATAGTCCAATAAGTGGTATATTATCATCATTGCTATCCTTCGAGGCCATTCCACTATCATTCAGGCCACTATCATGATTCTCAAGGCCACTGCCACCATCCTCAGGGCCATCCCCGCAATCCTCCGGGGGAGCTGTGCAATCATCCCCGCATCCACCAAACTTCTTCAGTTTGGCTCCACACATGTTCCAGTCCAGCACTTTACCCATCAGCTGATTGGTGTCGTCTTTCTAGCGGGAAATAAACAGTAATTAGAAAATAGGATATGTCACCACAAATTGCCATCAATCACCACTACAAAGTGTTTTGGGAATGGCAATAATAGCTAGCATATCTATAGTACAAACAATAATATGGCAAAGATTTACCAATCTTACCTATTTTACTTCTCTATCCTACATACCAAAAGTGAACAGCAACAAAACCAATCACACCAGGAGCTGTTCAACAAATGTTGAAAATCTGACTTAGCTGTGGTATTTGACATGCTACTTCCCGTGCAATCAAGTACGTGGGGGAAAAAAAAGCAATGAATAGCCTACCAAAGAAATCAATGCTTAAAGATGATTACATTCATTATGGCGTGTACTATGTGTCAATCAATCTACTAATTTCTTGTCACCATATTTTTGTTCCAGCTACAGTATCCTCGAGATAACATCAGTGGCGCTCTAGAATAGTACTGAAAAGACATATATAGATGCATATAACGAGGTCATCAGCAGAATTGGATCCAAAAGTGTGAGCACATCAAAATGAGTAGGAACATACCGTGGATAAGTGGAGTCCACGCGTGGAGGGTCGGCGCCGTTGGGGCGGAGATGATGCGGACCGTCGCCGTGGAGTGGTGCCGATGAGGACCGGAGGGCGCCGCCGCTGGGCAGTAAGACTGGGAGGAAAGAAGAACAATTAATATGCAGTATTATGAATACACGCGCGCCCCTGCCAGCGCGCGTCGATCTTGAACGATGATTACAATCAATTTCCCACGTACGCTTGCTCGAAATCAGGGAAGCTAGATGATCGTTTGGAATCAAGCAGACTAGCTTGCTCGAAATCAAAGGAAGGGGAACATTGAAGTTAACTTGGCTCGAAATAAAGGGATATATATATATATATATATATATATATATATATAAATACACGTATAGGGTACAAAGCAACAAACGCACGAGAGCATAAATTATTCAAGTACAAGGTTTTTTTTCTGACAATTTTACCGGAGGGCACCAGGATTAATGGTTACGAAAATATAGCAGTTGACCGCTTCGCATCGCTCCTGCGCGTCGCTCCCGCGGGCTACGCCAGGGGCGAACCCTAGCTCGCGCGAGTCCCCGCCCTTCCTCCTCCCTCGTCCTCCGCCGCCGCCGGCGAGGGCCGCCGGGCAAAGCCCGCGCGGTGCCGGCGGCGGTGGGACCTTCTTTACCCGCTCGCAGGGGCCCTGCGTGAGGCAGGTGCGGTCGGCGGCGGCGCTCCTAGGGCCTTGTGGAGCTCGGTCCGGCGGCGACGACGAGGCTTGGTGGCGGCGGTTCTCGGCGGAGGTGTGGGCTGGCGCAGCATATGGCCGCGGGCGGCGGCGAAGGGTGGCAACAGAGGAGGCTGCTGGCGGCGCGGCCCGGGTTAGGGCCAGGCGGGCACCGATCTGGGCTAGGCGGGACGCGTCCAGGGCTAGGAGGGCCGTGGAGGTGGCCAGCGCCGGCGGGGCTCCTCCCAGGCTGCACCGCCGCTGGTGCCAGACCTGGGCCAGGTGGGCCCAGATTCGACGGCCCTCGGCAGTACGGCTGTGCGGTTCATCTTCTGTCCGGGAGGGCCAAGGTGAGGCTCTTGCTCGAGTTTGGTGGCGAGTTCTTCGATGCCGACAAAGTGTCCGGCTTGACCGGCGGCGGGGCGGCGGCGGCAACGGCGCGGCTTTGTCCCCGGGCGTAGCGGTGGGGGTGCTTCTTGGCGGCGGTGCGCGGTCTCGGCCAAGGCCGTTTTGCGAGGAGTGAGGTTGCGGCGATGCCGCTCATGGTGTCTGGCTAGCACATGGCAGTTCGATGGTGGCAAGGTTTGGTCTGGCACGATGCTGTAGGTGGATGGCGACGGTGACCTAGAAGTAGCAGTGTGGAGGCACGGCTAATGGGGCGTGATCGAGGCCTGGCAGGCGGCCGTGCCTGATTTAGGCCACATTGACCATGCTACTTCGTCCGGACGGCGGGCACCTCGGGTGTCGGAGGGCGGATCCCCTCCCTTGGGCTGCAGTGTGCTTTGATGGCTGCTGTCAATGGTGCCTTCCTACTGTAACACCCCAAATTTTAAAACAAAGAGAAAATGAATTTCCTTTTTCCAAAAATGAGAACCAACAAAAACTTTTCTTACATAGAGTGCTCATACCTAATACTTGTGTTTTGCCATGATGAGTGTTACTATGTTTGTGTGATAAACCCTAAAACCCTAAAGTAATCAAGTGAAGATCACATACCAAATAAAAGAGAAAGAAATCAAATAAGAAAAATCCTAAACCCTAACCTTCAGTTGTTCAAGTAGACCTATTTTGAGAAACCAAAATAAAGAAAAAGACATATGTGGGCATATAGCCCTAATAGGTAAAATCTTGAACCCTACCTTTCTTATTTTTGTTAAATAGTGGAGAACCCTGGTGAACCCCCACTAAACCCTAAACCTCATCTCTCTAGACACAAATCTTTGAAAAACAAAATAAAAAGAGGTGATCTTAAATAAGAAAAAAAAAGCATATGCAAGCCTATGGCTACTTTTTGCAAATGCTCCAACTTTGAGTGTTGACCTTGGTAGATGTTTTGAAATACATCAACACACTCAACAAAGTACTTACCAACCAATTCAAGTGAGAACTAAAATAAAATCAAACATATGCATAGAGGTATATGTGGCACTTAGCCAAAATCTCATATCTTGACATAGGCACCCCCATTGTCCTAAAAAGGTTTGAACCTTTTACCCAACTTATTCTAACACCAAATAAACCTCACCCTTGCCAAAATGAAGCAAAGAAAAATAAAAGAATAAAAGTTGGAAAATCACAAACCCTCACATATGGTTTATGCCATTTTTCCAAATCTTCGACCTAGACCAATTTGGCCTTCACCATTAGTTGTAATATGTTACTATATATTAATTACAACTTTTGGAATCAAAGAAACCCTTTTTAAATGGTTTTCAAATCCAAATTTGTGAACACATAGAATAATGGTCAAATCTGTCTTTTATAATCTGGTCACTACTTTGAGCCCCTGCAATTCAATATTTTCAAACTAAACTTTCTCAACTCTTTGCATGTCATCCAAGAGGACATCAAGATGAACAACTTTTGTAAAGACAACCATGCCAAATTCACTTGGGATAAAAATCTATGCTCATGCAAATTTAGGACTTTTTAATTTTTGGAACAATCTCACACTTAGCTTTTTTTGCCAATCTTTGAATTTGAAAGTTCCACCACCACCTCTCATTCTCTCTGATCTTTTGCAACTCAACTAAACACCCCATTTTCAAAATTGGTAGCCATTTGAACTCAATCAAATTTGGGCAAAAATTGATGAAATACAAAAAGGGGACAAACAACACTATTCGAAATAGTGTCCTACACCCAACCCTAATGCCCTAAACCACTCTACCATGTCCCCTTGTCCCCTCTCCTCTCTCCACCAGCAAAGCAACCCTAGGAGGGGAAGCTAGCAAGCAAGGACATGGCCATGTCGGCCATGTCGCCACCATGCCGTGCTCCCCCTCTCCTCATTCTTCCCCAACCATGGCCAAGGCACCACAGAGCGCCACCACACCTCCCTAGACCTCCATAGCCACGCCACTGTCGAGGAGGAGGCCGACAGCCGCCGGAACGCGCGCGCCCAAGGACGGCCACGCCATGCCGATGACGTCGCCGCAATACACGTACGGGCACCACTGGCCACGCGCCGCACGGCCACCTCGTACAGCCCCTGGTCCCTCCCTCGATGCCTTGAACATCACCGTGCCACCGCGGATGCGCCAGACACGCTCTCGACCGCGACCCGTGACCGCCACCGCCGGAGACGACGACACGATCCCGCCGCAACCGCACCAGTACGTGCCCTTGCCCAACCGTCGTACACCTCGCCGTACCGCGCCATTAAGGCTCAAAGTACTGCCATGACGTCACCTACCTCCTGCGTCCCTTCCTCGCTCCTTCGCCGCTGTGGACCGACGACCTCGCCGTTGACCTCGCCCGCGCCTCACAGCACCCCTGGCATCTATAAAAGGAGGCCCCCTCCCACTGATTTCTTCACACCATCATCGTTGCCTCACTTCCCTCGCCCTCCTCGACCACTGATACGCCTCCGACGTATCGATAATTTCTTATGTTCCATGCTACATTATTGATGATATCTACATGTTTTATACACATTATATGTCGTATTTATGCATTTCCCGGCACTAACCTATTAACGAGATGCCGAAGAGCCAGTTGCTGTTTTCTGCTGTTTTTTGGTTTCAGAAATCCTAGTAAAGAAATATTCTCGGAATTGGACGAAATCAACGCCCAGGGTCCTATTTTTCCACGAAGCTTCCAGAAGACCGAGGGAGAGTCGAAGTGGGGCCACGAGGTGGCGACACACCAGGGCGGCGCGGCCCGGGCCCCGGCCGCGCCGGCCTGTGGTGTGGGCCCCTCGTGCCGCCTCTTTACCTGCCCTTCCGCCTACTTAAAGCCTCCGTCGCGAAACCCCCGGTCATCGGGAGCCACGATACGGAAAACCTTCCAGAGACGCCGCCGCCGCCAATCCCATCTCGGGGGATTCCGGAGATCTCCTCCGGCACCCTGCCGGAGAGGGGAATCATCTCCCGGAGGACTCTTCACCGCCATGGTCGCCTCCGGAGTGATGAGTGAGTAGTTCACCCCTGGACTATGGGTCCATAGCAGTAGCTAGATGGTTGTATTCTCCTCATTGTGCTTCATTGTCGGATCTTGTGAGCTGCCTAACATGATCAAGATCATCTATCTGTAATACTATATGTTGTGTTTGTCGGGATCCGATGGATAGAGAATACTATGTTATGTTAATTATCAAGTTATTACCTATGTGTTGTTTATGATCTTGCATGCTCTCCGTTATTAGTAGAGGCTCGGCCAAGTTTTTGCTCTTAACTCCAAGAGGGAGTATTTATGCTCGATAGTGGGTTCATGCCTCCATTAAATCTGGGACAGTGACAGAAATTTCTAAGGTTGTGGATGTGCTGTTGCCACTAGGGATAAAACATTGATGCTATGTCTAAGGATGTAGTTATTGATTAAATTACGCACCATACTTAATGCAATTGTCTGTTGTTTTGCAACTTAATACTGGAAGGGGTTCGGATGATAACCTGAAGGTGGACTTTTTAGGCATAGATGCATGCTTGGATAGCGGTCTATGTACTTTGTCGTAATGCCCAATTAAATCTCACTATATTTATCATATCATGTATGTGCATTGTTATGCCCTCTCTATTTGTCAATTGCCCGACTGTAATTTGTTCACCCAACATGCTTTTATCTTATGGGAGAGACACCTCTAGTGAACTGTGGACCCCGGTCCTATTCTTTACATCTGAAATACAATATACTTGCAATACTTGTTCTTTACTCGTTCTCTCGCAAACAATCATCTTCCACACAATACGGTTAATCCTTTGTTACGAGCAAGCCGGTGAGATTGACAACCTCACTGTTTCGTTGGGGCAAAGTACTTTGGTTGTGTTGTGCAGGTTCCACGTTGGCGCCGGAATCCCTGGTGTTGCGCCGCATTACATTCCGCCACCATCAACCTTCAACGTGCTTCTTGGCTCCTCCTGGTTCGATAAACCTTGGTTTCTTTCTGAGGGAAAACTTGTTACTGTCTGCATCACACCTTCCTCTTGGAGTTCCCAACGGACGTGTGTCAACTGCACGCATCAAGACTGTTTTCTGGCGCCGTTGCCGGGGAGATCAGGACACGCTGCAAGGGGAGTCTCCACTTCCCAATCTCTTTACTTTGTTTTTGTCTTGCTTTATTTTATTTACTACTTTGTTTGCTGCATTATATCAAAACACAAAAAAATTAGTTGCTAGCTTTACTTTATTTACTGTCTTGCTTTCTATATCAAACACACAAAAAAATTAGTTACTTGCATTTACTTTATCTAGTTTGCTTTATTTACTACTGCTAAAAATTGCCCAACCCATGGACTGACTACTTGGATGATCATCCAAACCTTTTATGCAGGACTAAATTTTTCTTCGCGGAATTTATTGGATTCAGCTGCTGGAGGTACCTTTATGTCCATCACTTTGGGGGCGGCTACAAAGCTTCTTGATGATATGATGATAAATTACTCCGAATGGCACACGGAAAGAGCTCCACAAGGTAAGAAGGTAAATTCTGTTGAAGAATCCTCTTCCTTGAATGATAAGATTGATGCTATTATGTCTATGCTTGTGAATGATAGGACTAATGTTGATCCTAATAATGTTCCGTTACCTTCATTGGTTGCCCAAGAAGAACATGTTGATGTAAACTTCATTAAACATAATAATTTCAACAACAATGCTTATCGGAACAATTCTAGTAATAACTATAGGCCATATCCTTATAATAATGGTAACGGTATGCTAATTCTTATGGGAATTCTTACAATAATAATAGGAACACACCCCCTGGACTTGAAGCCATGCTTAAAGAATTTGTTAGTACACAAACTGCCTTTAACAAATCTGTTGAGGAAAAACTCAATAAAATTGATATTCTCGCTTCTAAGGTTGATAGTCTTGCCTCTGATGTTGATCTTTTGAAATCGAAAGTTATGCCTAATAGGGATATTGAAAATAAAATTGTTACTACAGCAAATGCCATCCAAGTTAGAATTAATGAGAATATAAGATTAATGGCTGAATTGCGTGCTAGGTGGGATAGAGAAGAAAATGAAAAACTAGCTGAAGAGAATAATGTAGCTAAAGTTTGGACTATTACCACCACTAGTAATGCTAATGCTCCACATGTTGCTGCACCTCCTACTATCAATGGTAAAATAATTGGTGTTGGCAATGTTTCTGCTCCTAGTGCAAAGCGTACAAAACTGCTCGAAATTGCTAAAACTGCTGAAATTGCTTGTGATAAAACTGCTGAAATTTTTTCCAACCTTGGGGACAATGATCCCATTGCTGTAGCTCATAATGATTTAGATTTTGATGATTGCCACATCTCTGAAGTTATAAAGTTCTTACAAAAACTTGCTAAGAGTCCCAATGCTAGCGCTGTAAACTTGGCTTTCACAAAACATATTACAAATGCTCTCATAAAAGCTAGAGAAGAGAAACTAAAACTTGAAACTTCTATTCCTAGAAAGCTACAAGATGGTTGGGAGCCCATCATTAAAATGAGGGTCAGTGATTTTGATTGTAATGCTTTATGTGATCTTGGTGCAAGTATTTCTGTTATGCCTAAGAAAGTCTATGATATGCTTGACTTGCCACCATTGAAAAATTGTTATTTGGATATTAATCTCGCTGATAATGCTAAAAAGAAACCTTTGGGGAGAGTTGATAATGTTCATATTATGGTTAACAATAACCTTGTCCCCGTTGATTATGTTGTCTTGGAGATTGAATGCAATGCATCTTGCCCCATTATATTGGGAAGACCTTTTCTTCGAACCGTTGGTGCTACTATTGATATGAAGGAAGGTAATATCAAATATCAATTTCCTCTCAAGAAAGGTATGGAACACTTCCCTAGAAAAAGAATGAAGTTACCTTTTGATTCTATTATTAGAACAAATTATGATGTTGATGCTTCGTCTCTTGATGTTACTTGATATACACTTTCTCCGCCTAGCTGAAAGGCGTTAAAGAAAAGCGCTTATGGGAGACAACCCATGTTTTTACTACAATATCCCGATGTCTACGGGTGCTTCTATTCTTGTAGACAGTGTTGGGCCTCCAAGAGCAGAGGTTTGTAGAACAGCAGCAAGTTTCCCTTAAGTAGATCACCCAAGGTTTATCGAACTCAGGGAGGAAGAGGTCAAAGATATCCCTCTCATGCAACCCTGCAACCACAAAGCAAGAAGTCTCTTGTGTCCCCAACACACCTAATAGGTGCACTAGTTCGGCGAAGAGATAGTGAAATACAGGTGGTATGAATAAGTATGAGCGAGTAGTAACGCAGCGAGTAGTAACGCGAGTAAAACAAGTAAACAAGCAAGCTGACAGCGAGTATTTAGGAACAAGGCCTAGGGATTACACTTTCACTAGTGGACACTCTCAACATTGATCGCATAATAAATAACTCTTTCTCATATGTGCTACATACACTCTTTTGTTGGAAGATGAACACATTGCGTAGGATTACACGAACCCTCAATGCCGGAGTTAACAAGCTCCACAATTCAATGTTCATATTTAAATAACCTTAGAGCATAATAGATCATTGCAAAATAAACCAAGAACTAACATAGTGCACACACTGTCCACATTACACTATGAAGGAGGAATAGATCACATCAATACTATCATAATGATAATTAACTCCACAATCTACAAGAGATCATGATCATAGCCTACGACAAGAACCACACGGTGCACACACTAGTCACCTTTACACCATGCAGGAGGAATAGACTACTTTAATAACATCACATGAGTAGCACACAACTAGTAGCGATACAAAGCTCATCATATGGATCACAATCATGTAAAGCAGCTCATGAGATCATTGTATTGAAGTACATAGGAGAGAGATTAACCACATAGCTACCGGTACAGCCCCGAGCCTCGATGGAGAACTACTCCCTCCTCATGGGAGACAGCAGCGTTGATGAAGATGGCGGTGGTGTCGATGGAGAAGCCTTCCGGGGGCACTTCCCCGTCCCGGCGGCGTGCCGGAACAGAGACTCCTGTCCCCCAGATCTTGGCTTCGCGATGGCGGCGGCTCTGGAAGGTTTCTCGTACCGTGGCTCTTCCGTATCGAGGTTTTAGGTCGAGGGGCTTCTTATAGGCGAAGAGGCGGCGACACCATAGGGTGGCGCGGGCCACCCCCAGGCCGCGCCGGCCTATGGTCACGTGGGCCTGTGCCCCCTCTCTGGTCCTTCCCGGGTGTTCTGGAAGCTTCGTGGAAAAATAGGATGCTGGTCCGATTCCGAGAATATTTCCTTACTAGGATTTCTGGAACCAAAAACAGCAGAAAACAGGAACTGGCCCTTCGGCATCTCATTAATAGGCTAGTTCCGGAAAACGCATAAATATGACATATAATGTGTATAAAACATGTAGATATCATCAATAATGTGGCATGGAACATAAGAAATTATCGATACGTCGGAGACGTATCAGCATCCCCAAGCTTAGTTCCTGCTCGTCCCGAGCAGGTAAACGATAAACACAGATAATTTCTGGAGTGACATGCCATCATAAACTTGATCATATTGTAAACATATGTAATGAATGCAGCGATCAAAACAATGGTAATGACATGAGTAAACAAATGAATCATAAAGCAATGACTTTTCATGAATAGCACTTTCAAGACAGGCATCAATAAGTCTTGCATAAGAGTTAACTCATAAAGCAATAATTTAAAGTAAAGACATTGAAGCAACACAATGGAAGATTAAGTTTCAGCGGTTGCTTTCAACTTGTAACATGTATATCTCATGGATAGTTGTCAACATAGAGTAATATAACAAGTGCAATATGCAAGTATGTAGGAATCAATGCACAGTTCACACAAGTGTTTGCTTCTTGAGATGGAGAGAAATAGGTGAACTGACTCAACATAAAAGTAAAAGAATGGTCCTTCAAAGAGGAAAGCATCGATTGCTATATTTGTGCTAGAGCTTTGGTTTTGAAAACATGAAACAATTTTGTCAACGGTAGTAATAAAGCATGTGTATCATGTAAATTATATCTTACAAGTTGCAAGCCTCATGCATAGTATACTAATAGTGCCCGCACCTTGTCCTAATTAGCTTGGACTACCGGATCATTGCAATACACATGTTTTAACCAAGTGTCACAATGGGGTACCTCCATGCCACCTGTACAAAGGTCTAAGGAGAAAGCTCGCATTTTGGATTTCTCGCTTTTGATTATTCTCAACTTAGACATCCATACCGGGACAACATGGACAACGAGATAATGGACTCCTCTTTAATGCATAAGCATGTGGCAACAATTAGTGTTCTCATATGAGATTGAGGATATATGTCCAAAACTGAAACTTCCACCATGATTCATGGCTTTAGTTAGCGGCCCAATGTTCTTCTCTAACAATATGCATGCTCTAACCATTAAAGTGGTAGATCTCCCTTACTTCGGACAAGACGGACATGCATAGCAACTCACATGATATTCAACAAAGAGTAGTTGATGGCGTCCCCGAAACATGGTTATCGCACAACAAGCAACTTAATAAGAGATAAAGTGCATAAGTACATATTCAATACCACAATAGTTTTTAAGCTATTTGTCCCATGAGCTATATATTGCAAAGGCGAATGATGGAAATTTTAAAGGTAGCACTCAAGCAATTTACTTTGGAATGGCGGAGAAATACCATGTAGTAGGTAGATATGGTGGACACAAATGGCATAGTGGTTGGCTCAAGGATTTTGGATGCATGAGAAGTATTCCCTCTCGATACAAGGTTTAGGCTAGCAAGGTTATTTGAAACAAACACAAGGATGAACCGGTGCAGCAAACCTCACATAAAATACATATTGTAAACATTATAAGACTCTACACCGTCTTCCTTGTTGTTCAAAACTCAATACTAGAAATTATCTAGACTTTAGAGAGACCAAATATGCAAACCAAATTTTAGCAAGCTCTATGTATTTCTTCATTAATAGGTGCAAAGTATATGATGCAAGAGCTTAAACATGAGCACAATAATTGCCAAGTATCAAATTATCCAAGACATTTTATCAATTACTACATGTAGCATTTCCCGTTTCCAACCATATAACAATTAACGAAGCAGTTTCAACCTTCGCCATGAACATTAAAAGCTAGCGGAGCGTGTCTCTCTCCCACACAAGCATGTATTTATTCAGAGAATGAAAATAACAAAACAAAAACAAAAATAAAAGCACAAAGACGCTCCAAGTAAAGTACATAAGATGTGACCGAATAAAAATATAGTTTCAATAGAAGAAACCTGATAAGTTGATGAAGAAGGGGATGCCTTGGGCATCCCCAAGCTTAGATGCTTGAGTCTTCTTGAAATATGCAGGGGTGAACCACCGGGGCATCCCCAAGCTTAGAGCTTTCACTCTTCTTGATCATAGTATATCATCCTCCTCTCTTGACTCTTGAAAACTTCCTCCACACCAAACTCGAAACAAACTCATTAGAGGGTTAGTGCATAATCAAAATTCACATGTTCAGAGGTGACACAATCATTCTTAACACTTCTGGACATTGCCCAAAGCTACTGGAAGTCAATGGAACAAAGAAATCCATCCAACATAGGAAAAGAAGCAATGCGAAATAAAAGGCAGAATCTGTCAAAACAGAACAGTCCGTAAAGACGAATTTTAAAATGGCACCAGACTTGCTCAGATGAAAATTCCCAAATTGAATGAAAGTTGCGTAAATATCTGAGGATCACTCACGTAATTGGCATAATTTTCTGAGTTACCTACAGAGAATTAGGCCCAGATTCGTGACAGCAAGAAATCTGTTTCACGCAGTAATCCAAATCTAGTATGAACCTTACTATCAAAGACTTTACTTGGCACAACAATGCAATAAAAATAAGATAAGGAGAGGTTGCTACAGTAGTAACAACTTGCAAGACTCAAATACAAAATAAAAGTACTGTAGCAAAATAAACACATGGGTTATCTCCCAAGAAGTTCTTTCTTTATAGCCATTAAGATGGGCTCAGCAGTTTTAATGATGCACTCGCAAGAAATAGTATTTGAAGCAAAAGAGAGCATCAAGAGGCAAATTCAAAACACATTTAAGTCTAACATGCTTCCTATGCATAGGAATCTTGTAAATAAACAAGTTCATGAAGAGCAAAGTAACAAGCATAGGAAGATAGAACAAGTGTAGCTTCAAAAATTTCAGCACATAGAGAGGTGTTTTAGTAACATGAAAATTTCTACAACCATATTTTCCTCTCTCATAATAACTTTCAGTAGCAACATGAGCAAACTCAACAATATAACTATCACATAAAGCATTCTTATCATGAGTCTCATGCATAAAATTATTACTCTCCACATAGGCATAATCAATTTTATTAGTTGTAGTGGGAGCAAATTCAACAAAGTAGCTATCATTATTATTCTCATCATCAAGTATAGGAGGCATATTGTAATCATAATCAAATTTATCCTCCATAACAGGCGGTACTAAGAGACTACTATCATTATAATCATCATAAATAGGAGGCAAAGTATCATCAAAGAAAATTTTCTCCTCAATGCTTGGGGGACTAAAAATATCATGCTCATTAAAGCCAGCTTCCCCAAGCTTAGAATTTTCCATATCATTAGCAACAATGGTGTTCAAAGCGTTCATACTAATATGTTCCATAGGTTTTTTAATTTTCGCATCAAACCATCCATGTCTTAAATCAGGAAATAGAATAAGAAGCTCATTATTGTCCATTATGTCAAAGTAGTGTAAACAAGAAACAACAAGATGCAATTGCAGGATCTAAAGGAAATAGCTTCGAGTACTTACAACGGCGAAAATAGCTTAGTAGCCGAGATCCGGAGTGTGAGTACCTTTTACCTTTCCTCCCCGGCAACGGCGCCAGAAAATAGCTTGCTGTCCACAACTGGCGCGTGGTTGACGAGGGAGGAAATGGTGTAGCTTTCCTTCGTTCCCCGGCAACGGCGCCAGAAAGTAGCTTGATGTCTACGGGTGCTTCTATTCTTGTAGACAGTGTTGGGCCTCCAAGAGCAGAGGTTTGTAGAACAGCAGCAAGTTTCCCTTAAGTAGATCACCCAAGGTTTATCGAACTCAGGGAGGAAGAGGTCAAAGATATCCCTCTCATGCAACCCTGCAACCACAAAGCAAGAAGTCTCTTGTGTCCCCAACACACCTATAGGTGCACTAGTTCGGCGAAGAGATAGTGAAATACAGGTGGTATGAATAAGTATGAGCAGTAGTAACGCAGCAGTAGTAACGCAGTAAAACAGTAAACAAGCAGACGACAGCGATATTTAGGAACAAGGCCTAGGGATTACACTTTCACTAGTGGACACTCTCAACATTGATCGCATAATAAATAACTCTTTCTCATATGTGCTACATACACTCTTTTGTTGGATGATGAACACATTGCGTAGGATTACACGAACCCTCAATGCCGGAGTTAACAAGCTCCACAATTCAATGTTCATATTTAAATAACCTTAGAGCATAATAGATCATTGCAAAATAAACCAAGAACTAACATAGTGCACACACTTGTCCACATTACACTATGAAGGAGGAATAGATCACATCAATACTATCATAATGATAATTAACTCCACAATCTACAAGAGATCATGATCATAGCCTACGACAAGAACCACACGGTGCACACACTAGTCACCTTTACACCATGCGGGAGGAATAGACTACTTTAATAACATCACATGAGTAGCACACAACTAGTAGCGATACAAAGCTCATCATATGGATCACAATCATGTAAAGCAGCTCATGAGATCATTGTATTGAAGTACATAGGAGAGAGATTAACCACATAGCTACCGGTACAGCCCCGAGCCTCGATGGAGAACTACTCCCTCCTCATGGGAGACAGCAGCGTTGATGAAGATGGCGGTGGTGTCGATGGAGAAGCCTTCCGGGGGCACTTCCCCGTCCCGGCGGCGTGCCGGAACAGAGACTCCTGTCCCCCAGATCTTAGCTTCGCGATGGCGGCGGCTCTGGAAGGTTTCTCGTACCGTGGGTCTTCCGTATCGAGGTTTTAGGTCGAGGGGCTTCTTATAGGCGAAGAGGCGGCGTCAGAGGGTCGAAGAGGCGGCGACACCATAGGGTGGCGCGGGCCACCCCCAGGCCGCGCCGGCCTATGGTCCCGTGGGCCTGTGCCCCCTCTCTGGTCCTTCCCGGGTGTTTTGGAAGCTTCGTGGAAAAATAGGATGCTGGGTCTTGATTTCGTCCGATTCCGAGAATATTTCCTTACTAGGATTTCTGGAACCAAAAACAGCAGAAAACAGGAACTTGCCCTTCGGCATCTCGTTAATAGGTTAGTTCCGGAAAACGCATAAATATGACATATAATGTGTATAAAACATGTAGATATCATCAATAATGTGGCATGGAACATAAGAAATTATCGATACGTCGGAGACGTATCACATCCCCTTCTTCATCGGCAACATTATCAGGTTCCTCCCCTGAAACTATATTTTTATTTAGTCACATCTTATGTACTTTGCTTGGAGCGTCTGTTTGTTTTTGTTTTTGTTTTTGTTTGAATAAAATGGATCCTAGCATTCACTGTATGGGAGAGAGACACGCTCCGTTGTTGCATATGGACAAATATGTCCTTAGGCTTTACTCATAGTATTCATGGCGAAGGTTGAATCTTCTTCGTTAAATTGTTATATGGTTGGAATCGGGAAATGCTACATGTAGTAGTTCTAAAATGTCTTGAATAATTTGATACTTGGCAATTGTTGTGCTCATGTTTAAGCTCTTGCATCATATACTTTGCACCCATTAATGAAGAAACACATAGAGCTTGCTAATTTGGTTTGCATATTTGGTCTCTCTAAAGTCTAGATAATATCTAGTATTGCGTTTTGAACAACAAGGAAGACGGTGTAGAGTCTTATAATGTTTACAATATGTCTTTTATGTGAGTTTTGCTGCACCGTTCATCCTTGTGTTTGTTTCAAATAAACCTTGCTAGCCTAAACCTTGTATCGAGAGGGAATACTTCTCATGCATCCAAAATCCTTGAGCCAACCACTATGCCATTTGTGTCCACCATACCTACCTACTACATGGTATTTCTCCGCCATTCCAAAGTAAATTGCTTGAGTGCTACCTTTAAAATTCCATCATTCGCCTTTACAATATATAGCTCAGGGGACAAATAGCTTAAAAACTATTGTGGTATTGAATATGTACTTATGCACTTTATCTCTTATTAAGTTGCTTGTTGTGCGATAACCATGTTTACGGGGACGCCATCAACTATTCTTTGTTGAATATCATGTGAGTTGCTATGCATGTCCGTCTTGTCCGAAGTAAGAGAGATCTACCACCTTAATGGTTGGAGCATACATATTGTTAGAGAAGAACATTGGGCCGCTAACTAAAGCCATGAATCATGGTGGAAGTTTCAGTTTTGGACATATATCCTCAATCTCATCTGAGAACACTAATTGTTGCCACATGCTTATGCATTAAAGAGGAGTCCATTATCTATTGTCCATGTTGTCCCGGTATGGATGTCTAAGTTGAGAATAATCAAAAGCGAGAAATCCAAAATGCGAGCTTTCTCCTTAGACCTTTGTACGAGCGGCATGGAGGTACCCCATTGTGACACTTGGTTAAAACATGTGTATTGTGATGATCCGGTAGTCCAAGCTAATTAGGACAAGGTGCGGGCACTATTAGTATACTATGCATGAGGCTTGCAACTTGTAAGATATAATTTACATAACTCATATGCTTTATTACTACCGTTGACAAAATTGTTTCATGTTTTCAAAATAAAAGCTCTAGCACAAATATAGCAATCGATGCTTTCCTCTTTGAAGGACCATTCTTTTTTACTTTTATGTTGAGTCAGTTCACCTATTTCTCTCCACCTCAAGAAGCAAACACTTGTGTGAACTGTGCATTGATTCCTACATACTTGCATATTGCACTTGTTATATTACTTTACATTGACAATATCCATGAGATATACATGTTACAAGTTGAAAGCAACCGCTGAAACTTAATCTTCTTTTGTGTTGCTTCAATACCTTTACTTTAATTTATTGCTTTATGAGTTAACTCTTATGCAAGACTTATTGATGCTTGTCTTTAAGTGCTATTCATGAAAAGTCTTTGCTTTATGATTCAGTTGTTTACTCATGTCATTACCATTGTTTTGATCGCTGCATTCATTACATATGCTTACAATAGTATGATCAAGGTTATGATGGCATGTCACTTCAGAAATTATCTTTGTTATCGTTTACCTGCTCGGGACGAGCAGAACTAAGCTTGGGGATGCTGATACGCCTCCGACGTATCGATAATTTCTTATGTTCCATGCTACATTATTGATGATATCTACATGTATTATACACATTATATGTCGTATTTATGCATTTTCCGGCACTAACCTATTAAGGAGATGCCGAAGAGTCAGTTGCTGTTTTCTGCTGTTTTTGGTTTCAGAAATCCTAGTAAAGAAATATTCTCGGAATTGGACGAAATCAACGCCCAGGGTCCTATTTTGCCACGAAGCTTCCAGAAGACCGAGGGAGAGTCGAAGTGGGGCCACGAGGTGGCGACACACCAGGGCGGCGCGGCCCAGGCCCTGGCCGCGCCGGCCTGTGGTGTGGGCCCCTCGTGCCGCCTCTTTACCTGCCCTTCCGCCTACTTAAAGCCTCCGTCGCGAAACCCCCAGTACCGGGAGCCACGATACGGAAAACCTTCCAGAGACGCCGCCGCCGCCAATCCCATCTCGGGGGATTCTGGAGATCTCCTCCGGCACCCTGCCGGAGAGGGGAATCATTTCCCGGAGGACTCTTCACCGCCATGGTCGCCTCCGGAGTGATGAGTGAGTAGTTCACCCCTGGACTATGGGTCCATAGCAGTAGCTAGATGGTTGTCTTCTCCTCATTGTGCTTCATTGTCGGATCTTGTGAGCTGCCTAACATGATCAAGATCATCTATCTGTAATACTATATGTTGTGTTTGTCGGGATCCGATGGATAGAGAATACTATGTTATGTTAATTATCAAGTTATTACCTATGTGTTGTTTATGATCTTGCATGCTCTCCGTTATTAGTAGAGGCTCTGGACAAGTTTTTGCTCTTAACTCCAAGAGGGAGTATTTATGCTCGATAGTGGGTTCATGCCTCCATTAAATCTGGGACAGTGACAGAAAGTTCTAAGGTTGTGGATGTGCTGTTGCCACTAGGGATTAAACATTGATGCTATGTCTAAGGATGTAGTTATTGATTAAATTACGCACCATACTTAATGCAATTGTCTGTTGTTTTGCAACTTAATACTGGAAGGGGTTCGGATGATAACCTGAAGGTGGACTTTTTAGGCATAGATGCATGCTGGATAGCGGTCTATGTACTTTGTCGTAATGCCCAATTAAATCTCACTATATTTATCATATCATGTATGTGCATTGTTATGCCCTCTCTATTTGTCAATTGCCCGACTGTAATTTGTTCACCCAACATGCTTTTATCTTATGGGAGAGACACCTCTAGTGAACTGTGGACCCCGGTCCTATTCTTTACATCCGAAATACAATCTACTGCAATACTTGTTCTTTACTCGTTCTCTGCAAACAATCATCTTCCACACAATACGGTTAATCCTTTGTTACAGCAAGCCGGTGAGATTGACAACCTCACTGTTTCGTTGGGGCAAAGTACTTTGGTTGTGTTGTGCAGGTTCCACGTTGGCGCCGGAATCCCTGGTGTTGCGCCGCATTACATTCCGCCACCATCAACCTTCAACGTGCTTCTTGGCTCCTCCTGGTTCGATAAACCTTGGTTTCTTTCTGAGGGAAAACTTGCTACTGTCTGCATCACATCTTCCTCTTGGGGTTCCCAACGGACGTGTGTCAACTGCACGCATCAACCACTTCCCCTTCTCGATTCATCACCGGAGCTCCCCAATTTAACCGCCGGAGCCCGCCAGTACCTCATCTCGCCGGCGTCGATTCAGCCCACCTCCAGCCTCGCCACCGGTAACAGGCGACTCCCCTTCGTCAACAACGTCGCCTCGCACCATCGCCACCCCTCGCCGGAGTCCCTGCTCGCCGTCGACCCCCGTGCCTCGCCGCGCCAGTAAGCCTTCTCGTCGGAGGAGACGACGATCGTGCACCGCACGATCACGTTGTAATCCAACGGCCGTCCCTCCCCGTACCGATTCGGGGTTAGTGAGCCGCCGACGGGCGGGTCCCGCGCTGTCAGGCAGCCCACGCGTCTGTGGACCGTGGTGGGCTGGGCAGGCTGTTAGTTTTTGAATCTGGCCCGTTAGATTTTTCCCGCTCAGCCCATTTATTCAAATTCGAATTTCCAGATTTTGTTTAAACTCAATACTGGCCCTGTGTTTGAAATTCAATAGAATCTGTTTGGCTTGGCCAAATTTAGCAAACTTTATATGGTTGGAAAGCTACTGAAAAGATCTACCAAACCCCACTGGTCCCACTTCAAAACCTTGTGTAGAATTAATGTGACATAAATAACAAGGCAGGGACTCTTGTGACTTCAAATAAATCTTAAAAATCAACCTATTTGAATTTTGAAGTAAATCCAATTGCTATAATTCACATTTCACTTACACTAATTGTTTATGCAAAAAGATGGTATGGTTACTTTGAATGATCATGGCCTAGCTTAATTAAAGGACTATGTGGCTATTTCTAGTCAAAGATATTGTCCAAAACTATTAATAAATCACATGGGAGTTTTTCTCTTATTTAAATCTTGTCATGAACAATTCAAAATGAGGTAAAGACTCTGGTCACTTAGGTCTCATCTGAATTGTAAAATGATATTAAATCTTTACCATATTAGGATTAAATTGTATGAGGTGCTTCACCTCATTTAAATCATTTTCTTAAATGATGAGTATGAAGAGGTTGACTTAGTCAACCTAGGTCATATATTATCCATAAGAGAAATTAAATCTTAATAAGATAATGAGAGGAAATTATTTCTCTAAATACTTAAAAGTAACACCTTAATTAGTATGAGAGGAAATTATTTTTTTCGTAAATAAGAAAACAACACATCTACCCACTTAATAGTAAGGTGTGATGCTAGTTTAATTTGTGTAAAGTATATGAGGTGTTTCACTTCATTTAAATCTTGTCCCAGGTACTTTCATATGAAGTTTGGACCCCTGGTCAAATGCTCTCATATGAAATACTTGGAAATTTTAAATCATTTGTAGAAGTGTTAAATAGTATGAGGTATCTCTGCCTCATTTAAATCATTTTCTCAAATGATGATGATGAATGGTTGACTTAGGACAACCTGAATTCATGAGTGATTGTTTGGGAAATTAAATCTTAAAGAAGATTCAATGAGAGGAAATTATTCCTCAAGAACTATATGGAAACTATCATTTACATATGAAATAAGAGGAAATTATTTTTCCTCAAGCAAGACCACCAATGCACCAAATTGTATTAATTGTGTGAATAGAATAGTTTGTGTGAATACATGTGATGTTCAGAATAGTCAATGAATTGCTTGGTGATTGTATCCTCGTATTCGTGTATAGACGCTAGTACCGGTGAATACCAGGAAGAGGAAGGATTCCACCTAGAAGAAGAAGAGCACTTTGATCACCTCAACCATCAAGGCAAGCTAACACCAATGCAAGCTTTATTGTTGCAAGATAATACTCTTGCAAAGTGCAAAGCTCACCATGAGCAAGGCATTACCCATTTACTTTATGTTCATGATCCTATTGCCCAGTTTTACTTTACAAGCTTTACTTACTTTTGTTTTATCAAAGTACTTTTTGATTCATGATTCACTAGGTAGTATTGGATTAGTACAAGAGTATCAAGGTTAGTCTAGAAGCAAAACAACTTACTTAGCACCCCTCATACTTAGATGCTAGTGCTAAGTTAAAATTGGCTACTCTAGATGGGAACTTGGGAAATGAAAAGACTTTGAAAAACCCTGGAATGATGAGTCATTCTATTGAAAGATTTTGAAGATGATGGTGACTGGTGAATGACATGGTGAACTTTACAAAAACTGATGGTTGGGTTCAGATGCGATACCATTCCAATTTTTCAAGTACCCCCACAATACCTGATATGGGTAGGGCTTAACTAGAAGTTTATGTATCTTAGTATGGGTTCCCTCTACACAAGCGTCATCGGGGTTATGCCAAGGGCTGCCTCCAAAGAACTACGAAATGATGTGATATGACGTGAATATGAGGTGAATGTCCAGCCCAAGCCCTGTGCAGTTCCCAGGCTGACGGTTTGTCTTCACTCGGGAGGCCAAGCTCATGGGGAGAGATGCCTATACTAGGGTATGTAAGTGAAAGGTTATGGTTGGTAGTCCGCACACGGAGTGTGATAAATCAGGGCCGAGTAACCTCGACGGATTATTGCAAATGTTGTGGCACAAGTGTACGACCTCTGCAGAGTGTAGAACTATTCGAATAGCCGTGTCCACGGTTATGGACGGTTGGAAAGGCCATACTGTTCCGTCATCAGACCATTTTCAAAAATGTGACATGGGAAGGGTGACTTGTGATTAGAACTTGAAATGGTGATTTTGACTTGAAACACAACGGAGTTGTGGGAATGACACTGATGTTCCCACTTGAGTTAGTTAGCACGGGAAGAGTCTTTATTTCAAATACTTGAGAACTAAAATTGGCTTTATGCAAAAGAAACTAGAGCTTACTACCCCAATACTAGAACTGTTAGTACTTACATTAGTATTAGTTTGCGAGTACTTTAAAGTACTCACGGCTTTGTCCCTGGCTATTCAAATGGCCAGACTATGAAGAGGAACAGCAGTACGAAGAGGATGGACAGCAGAACGTCTACGACAACTAGGACTACTCCTGACGTCAAGCGTTGGCCTGTGGACTAGAGAGCCCCTTCTATCTTACGCTTCCGCTATGAACTTGTGTATGTCCGTTGATCAGTAGATCAACTATTTGTGTAATATTGGATCATGTGATCTGTTTGTAAGACGACTATGGTATGTAATGAATGATGACTTATGATATTCAACTGTTATGTCTCGCAACAACAATATTCCTGGGATTGCGATGTATGGCATAACGAGCATCCGGACTTAAAAATCCGGGTGTTGACAAGTTGGTATCAGAGCCATTGTTTGACCTTAGGAGACCCTAGTTAGAATGGACGTCTGAAAAACTTAGTTTCAAAACCAATAAAGTGAATATTTATGAAAATTTATTCTCACTCTTATCCTTGATAACTTTTTTTCAAAAAAAAAAGAAATTTATGCTCTACCTTTTCTCTGAAATCATATATAAAATTTTGCACACTAGATCACTTCACTAACTTACTTACCCTAATTGCTCACAGATGGAGTACCAATGGGAGTTCTATCAGCCTGGTCACGGAGGAGACCTGATGTTCGAAAAGGATTTGAAGCAACTAGTGGAATATCTAGGACACCCGTATCCCGAGTTCTTCGGAATACCCGTCAAAAATCAGTTAGGAGAACCACCTCGGTGGGAAGTTTCTACAGATCTACGAAGAAAGCATGGAGCCCCGGTATGGGAAACCATATGGTTTTCTGTAACGGGAAGCACCTGGAAGGAAGGACTAGTCAGAGCTATGCAAGAAGCCATTGCCCGTCTATTTGGACAAAATGAGAACAAGATCCGGAACACTCGCTTCATCTACTACCCAAGACATGACTCTATGGGAAGACCGATGACCATGCCACCACACACAGAGATGAACCACTATGTAGCACACCAGGACTTCAAGCTGTACAAAACCCGCAGGGATTTGGACAACGCCCTCGCCTCTCGCCAAGCGCATCACCCGTGAAGACAAAGAATCCACCCTGAAGAGTAGTATCACCCCAGCACTTAAGTAGGTGTGAGTTGCATCAGAATTCCCCTTGTATCGTAGAGCGAATGAATGGTTCTTCAAACCAACGGTGTGTTAGATTTGTAATGTGTGATGTTGGTATGAATGAAAAAGTGTTGCTGGTTTTTACCCCCTCAACACTACTCAAGTTTTCAAGTTTTGAACTTTTTGAACAAACAAAACATAGAAATTTCCCTCTTATCTTATCATCTACTCCGATGTTCAGATGGCCCCACCAACCCGCAGCGCCACCCAAGACGCAATGATGCAGATGCTAGAGATGATGATGGCAGACCGCGAAGCCGAGAGAACTGAACGCCAAGCCAACATTGCCGCACTGCAGCAGATTGCTTAGAACAACAACGGCCATGGAAACCACGACCACCCTGGGTCAAAACTGAAGAACTTTCAAAACACCAACCCACCTATTTTCAGCAAGACCGAAGAGCCCCTCGATGCTGATGACTGGCTCCAGACAATGGAGAACAACCTCGAGGTTGCACAAGTTGAAGCCACCGAGAAAGTACTGTTTGCCACCCACTACCTGTCAGGACATGCACGAGCCTGGTGGACCAGCGCCCGCGCAATGAATGCTGGACAGATGATGACCTGGGAAGACTTCAAGCTGAAGTTTAGGAAGTATCACGTGCCTCAAGGACTGATCAAGAAGATGAGAGACGAGTTCCGTGAACTCAAGCAAGGTAGGATGTCGGTGGTAGAATACCGCGACAGGTTCCTCACCCTGTCAAGGTACGCCCCCGATGAGACCGACACCAATGAGAAGAGGAAGGAGAGATTTCTGAACGGACTACACGACGAGATGCAAACTGTGTTGGTGAACATTCCCTTTGCTGACCTAGAAGCCCTGGTGGACTCCGCCATCCAGATGGAAGGGAAGCTGCACCAAGCCAATGAGAACCGCAAACGCCGGATGATGAACCAACATGGGTCCAGCAATACCCAGAAGTACCGCAACAACTCATCTGGGGGATTTGCCCCAAGATACAACAAGCCCCATGCTCAGAGTTATCGCCCCAACAACAACAACAACAACAACAACAACAACGGAGGACCCTCGAAGCCCGGAGGCAACAAAAACAACAGCCACCACAATAGCAACAACCACAACAGCAACATCAACAATGGGAACAACAACAACACTAATACTGGCCCGAGGACTGGAAGCAATGCCATCCCCGTCACCCCGAAGGACAAGTCAACTGTGAACTGCTATGAATGTGGAGTTGTGGGCCACTACTCCAATGAGTGCCCCAAGAAGCTTGCCAAGATTGCCACCAACACCGCTGCACCTGCTCAGAACCAGCGCCGCTTTGCCGCAAGAAGGAACCAGAACAACCGCAACGGCCGCCTCTACCACATGATTGCAGCACAAGCACAGGAAGCACCTCAGGCCCTGCCAAGTATGTTATCCTGTTAAAATCATATCGCCCAATCTCTTTTAGGAACCTAACTTTTCTTAAAATCTCGGGACGAGATTTGTTTAAGGGGGAAGGGTTTGTAACACCCCAAATTTTAAAACAAAGAGAAAATGAATTTCCTTTTTCCAAAAATGAGAACCAACAAAAACTTTTCTTACATAGAGTGCTCATACCTAATACTTGTGTTTTGCCATGATGAGTGTTACTATGTTTGTGTGATAAACCCTAAAACCCTAAAGTAATCAAGTGAAGATCACATACCAAATAAAAGAGAAAGAAATCAAATAAGAAAAATCCTAAACCCTAACCTTCAGTTTTTCAAGTAGACCTATTTTGAGAAACCAAAATAAAGAAAAAGACATATGTGGGCATATAGCCCTAATAGGTAAAATCTTGAACCCTACCTTTCTTATTTTTGTTAAATAGTGGAGAACCCTGGTGAACCCCCACTAAACCCTAAACCTCATCTCTCTAGACACAAATCTTTGAAAAACAAAATAAAAAGAGGTGATCTTAAATAAGAAAAAAAAGCATATGCAAGCCTATGGCTACTTTTTGCAAATGCTCCAACTTTGAGTGTTGACCTTGGTAGATGTTTTGAAATACATCAACACACTCAACAAAGTACTTACCAACCAATTCAAGTGAGAACTAAAATAAAATCAAACATATGCATAGAGGTATATGTGGCACTTAGCCAAAATCTCATATCTTGACATAGGCACCCCCATTGTCCTAAAATGGTTTGAACCTTTTACCCAACTTATTCTAACACCAAATAAACCTCACCCTTGCCAAAATGAAGCAAAGAAAAATAAAAGAATAAAAGTTGGAAAATCACAAACCCTCACATATGGTTTATGCCATTTTTCCAAATCTTCGACCTAGACCAATTTGGCCTTCACCATTAGTTGTAATATGTTACTATACATTTATTACAACTTTTGGAATCAAAGAAACCCTTTTTAAATGGTTTTCAAATCCAAATTTGTGAACACATAGAATAATGGTTAAATCTGTCTTTTATAATCTGGTCACTACTTTGAGCCCCTGCAATTCAATATTTTCAAACTAAACTTTCTCAACTCTTTGCATGTCATCCAAGAGGACATCAAGATGAACAACTTTTGTGAAGACAACCATGCCAAATTCACTTTGGATAAAAATCTATGCTCATGCAAAGTTAGGACTTTTTAATTTTTGGAACAATCTCACACTTAGCTTTTTTTTTGCCAATCTTTGAATTTGAAAGTTCCACCACCACCTCTCATTCTCTCTGATCTTTTGCAACTCAACTAAACACCCCATTTTCAAAATTGGTAGCCATTTGAACTCAATCAAATTTGGGCAAAAATTGATGAAATACAAGAAGGGGACAAACAACACTATTTGAAATAGTGTCCTACACCCAACCCTAATGCCCTAAACCACTCTACCCTGTCCCCTTGTCCCCTCTCCTCTCTCCACCAGCAAAGCAACCCTAGGAGGGGAAGCTAGCAAGCAAGGACATGGCCATGCCGGCCATGTCGCCACCATGACGTGCTCCCCCTCTCCTCATTCTTCCCCAACCATGGCCAGGGCACCACAGAGCGCCACCACACCTCCCTAGACCTCCATAGCCACGCCACTGTCGAGGAGGAGGCCGACAGCCGCCGGAACGCGCGCGCCCAAGGACGGCCACGCCATGCCGATGACGTCGCCGCAGTACACGTACGGGCACCACTGGCCACGTGCCGCACGGCCACCTCGTACAGCCCCTGGTCCCTCCCTCGACGCCTTGAGCATCACCGTGCCACCGCGGATGCGCCAGACACGCTCTCGACCGCGACCCGTGACCGCCGCCGCCGGAGACGACGACACGATCCCGCCGCAACCGCACCAGTACGCGCCCTTGCCCAACCGTCGTACACCTCGCCGTACCGCGCCATTAAGGCTCAAAGTACCGCCATGACGTCGCCTACCTCCTGCGTCCCTTCCTCGCTCCTTCGCCGCTGTGGACCGACGACCTCGCCGTTGACCTCGCCCGCGCCTCACAGCACCCCTGGCATCTATAAAAGGAGGCCCCCTCCGACTGATTTCTTCACACCATCATCGTTGCCTCACTTCCCTCGCCCTCCTCGACCACTTCCCCTTCTCGATTCATCACCGGAGCTCCCCAATTTAACCGCCGGAGCCCGCCAGTACCTCATCTCGCCGGCGTCGATTCAGGCCACCTCCAGCCTCGCCACCGGTAACAGGCGACTCCCCTTCGTCAACAACGTCGCCTCGCACCATCGCCACCCCTCGCCGGAGTCCCTGCTCGCCGTCGACCCCCGTGCCTCGCCGCGCCAGTAAGCCTTCTCGTCGGAGGAGACGACGATCGTGCGCCGCACGATCACGTTGTAATCCAACGGCCGGCCCTCCCCTGTACCGATTCGGGGTTAGTGAGCCGCTGACAGGCGGGTCCCGCGCTGTCAGGCAGCCCACGCGTCTGTGGACCGTGGTGGGCTGGGCAGGCTGTTAGTTTTTGAATCTGGCCCGTTAGATTTTTCCCGCTTAGCCCATTTATTCAAATTCGAATTTCCAGATTTTGTTTAAACTCAATACTGGCCCTGTGTTTGAAATTCAATAGAATCTGTTTGGCTTGGCCAAATTTAGCAAACTTTATATGATTGGAAAGCTACTGAAAAGATCTACCAAACCCCACTAGTCCCACTTCAAAATCTTGTGTAGAATTAATGTGACATAAATAACAAGGCAGGGACTCTTGTGACTTCAAATAAATCTTAAAAATCAACCAATTTGAATTTTGAAGTAAATCCAATTGCTATAATTCACATTTCACTTACTCTAATTGTTTATGCAAAAAGATGGTATGGTTACTTTGAATGATCATGGCCTAGCTTAATTAAAGGACTATGTGGCTATTTCTAGTCAAAGATATTGTCCAAAACTATTAATAAATCACATGGGAGTTTTTCTCTCATTTAAATCTTGTCATGAACAATTAAAAATGAGGTAAAGACTCTGGTCACTTAGGTCTCATCTGAATTGTTTAATGATATTAAATCTTTACCATATTAGGATTAAATTGTATGAGGTGCTTCACCTCATTTAAATCATTTTCTTAAATGATGAGTATGAAGAGGTTGACTTAGTCAACCTAGGTCATATATTATCCATAAGGGAAATTAAATCTTAATAAGATAATGAGAGGAAATTATTTCTCTAAATACTTAAAAGTAACACCTTAATTAGTATGAGAGGAAATTATTTTTTTCGTAAATAAGAAAACAACACATCTACCCACTTAATAGTAAGGTGTGATGCTAGTTTAATTTGTGTAAAGTATATGAGGTGTTTCACTTCATTTAAATCTTGTCCCAGGTAGTTTCATATGAAGTTTGGATCCCTGGTCAAATGCTCTCATATGAAATACTTGGAGATTTAAATCATTTGTAGAAGTGTTAAATAGTATGAGGTATCTCTGCCTCATTTAAATCATTTTCTCAAATGATGATGATGAATGGTTGACTTAGGACAACCTGAATTCATGAGTGATTGTTTGGGAAATTAAATCTTAAAGAAGATTCAATGAGAGGAAATTATTCCTCAAGAACTATATGGAAACTATCATTTACATATGAAATAAGAGGAAATTATTTTTCCTCAAGCAAGACCACCAATGCACCAAATTGTATTAATTGTGTGAATAGAATAGTTTGTGTGAATACATGTGATGTTTAGAATAGCCAATGAATTGCTTGGTGATTGTATCCTCGTATTCGTGTATAGACGCTAGTACCGGAGAATACCAGGAAGTGGAAGGATTCCACCCAGAAGAAGAAGAGCACTTTGATCACCTCAACCATCAAGGCAAGCTAACACCAATGCAAGCTTTATTGTTGCAAGATAATACTCTTGCAAAGTGCAAAGCTCACCATGAGCAAGGCATTACCCATTTACTTTATGTTCATGATCCTATTGCCCAGTTTTACTTTACAAGCTTTACTTACTTTTGTTTTATCAAAGTACTTTTTGATTCATGATTCACTAGGTAGTATTGGATTAGTACAAGAGTATCAAGGTTAGTCTAGAAGCAAAACAACTTACTTAGCACCCCTCATACTTAGATGCTAGTGCTAAGTTAAAATTGGCTATTCTAGATGGGAACTTGGGAAATGAAAAGATTTTGAAAAACCCTGGAATGATGAGTCATTCTATTGAAAGATTTTGAAGGTGATGGTGACTGGTGAATGACATGGTGAACTTTACAAAAACTGATGGTTGGGTTCAGATGCGATACCATTCCAATTTTTCAAGTACCCCCACAATACCTGATATGGGTAGGGCTTACCTAGAAGTTTATGTATCTTAGTATGGGTTCCCTGTACACAAGCGTCATCGGGGTTATGCCAAGGGCTGCCTCCAAAGAACTACGAAATGATGTGATATGACGTGAATATGAGGTGAATGTCCGGCCCAAGCCCTGTGCAGTTCCCAGGCTGACGGTTTGTCTTCACTGGGAGGCCAAACTCATGGGGAGAGATGCCTATACTAGGGTATGTAAGTGAAAGGTTATGGTTGGTAGTCCGCACACGGAGTGTGATAAATCAGGGCCAGTTGACCCTGATGGATTATTGCAAATGTTGTGGCACAAGTGTACGACCTCTGCAGAGTGTAGAACTATTCGAATAGCCGTGTCCACGGTTATGGACGATTGGAAAGGCCATACTGTTCCGTCATCAGACCATTTTCAAAAATGTGACATGGGAAGGGTGACTTGTGATTTGAACTTGAAATGGTGATTTTGACTTGAAACACAACGGAGTTGTGGGAATGACACTAATGTTCCCGCTTGAGTTAGTTAGCATAGGAAGAGTCTTTATTTCAAATACTTGAGAACTAAAATTGGCTTTATGCAAAAGAAACTAGAGCTTACTACCCCAATACTAGAACTGTTAGTACTTACATTAGTATTAGTTTGCGAGTACTTTAAAGTACTCACGGCTTTGTCCCTGGCTATTCAAATGGCCAGACTATGAAGAGGAACAGCAGTACGAAGAGGATGGACAGCAGAACGTCTACGACAACTAGGACTACTCCTGACGTCAAGCGTTGGCCTGTGGACTAGAGAGTCCCTTCTATCTTACGCTTCCGCTATGAACTTGTGTATGTCCGTTGATCAGTAGATCAACTATTTGTGTAATATTGGATCATGTGATCTGTTTGTAAGACGACTATGGTATGTAATGAATGATGACTTATGATATTCAACTGTTATGTCTCGCAACAACAATATTCCTAGGATTGCGATGTATGGCATAACAGGCATCTGGACTTAAAAATCCGGATGTTGACACCTACCCTGCCCAATTCGAGTTGCGATGTGCTGGTTAATCCATGGGCTCGAGTTCGTGGGGATGCCGGGGCGTCGGCCCTGGAAGGTGGACTGGGCGGTTGGCTCTTCGGCGGGCAACGCGACGGTGGTGGTGGTCTCTCTCTTCGGTCATGAGGATGGCGTGGAGCGGACGGTGGGGGATCCTGGTGTTGGCGGCGCTTCGGCCTCGGCAACCCCCAGATTCGTGTTTGGGATGCTCAACTTGGGAACAGCGGGCGGCTGAGTTGTCGGGCGTGGTGTGTCGGGCGCCTGCGGTTGTCGTAACCCTCTTGGGGGCGTCGTTGTGGGTATCCGCCCCACGGCACGGCTCCGGGTGAAAGCCGTAGACCTCGTGGTCTCGACGGCGACGGCGCAATGCGTCTTTTTCCCTCTTGGGGGCATCGTTGTGGAGCCCCGTTTTGACTCGGTCTCGTGTCAATGTCCTCGTGGCAACTTTGGGATCTCTGTGTTCTTTTTTCTTTCTTTGTTTGATCTGCTTTGTAAGAGGTTCTCCTCTCCACCTTGTATCGGTTCGTCCGTTGCGGCTTTATTTATAAAGCGGGTGAAAGCCTATTTCGAGGAGGATTACTGGTACCGCGAAATCTCGAAAATCTCAACAATTTACCAAATGAAATAATTTAAAAAATATTGAATTCAATTTTTTGGACCTTAAAACAAAGTAGTTAACTATAGTAAATAAACTGTAGTGTTTCTCGGACGGTAACGAGATTTCCGCCTTTCGGCTAGATTTCGGAAATCTCGGCCGAGAAAAAAAAACCTGACTAGTACACAGTTTTTGTACAATGAAAAATTAATTATTTTTCTGATTACATTATCACATTTCTTCAAACCCATGAATATGTTTTACAAATAATATTTTTTTCGAATCCATGAACGTATTTTTTCAACCAATGAATATTTTTTTTATCTCGTGAACATTTCTTTTCAAACTACTTGAACAATTTGTTTTTGATCCGTGAACATTTTTTTTAACCCTCGAATGTTCTTTTTGAACATCTGGACATTTTTCAAACCATGAATCTTTTTAAAACCTGTGAACATACCTTGTTATTTGAACGAATTTCTAGTATGAACATTTATTATGTTATTTTGATGAGGTGAGGATTGGACTATGTGACTTGTTGGGGCTCTATAAATATGTGTTGGCCGACTTGGGCTCACTATGTTGGTCATTTTCATTGACAATACAACCTTGTGAGTCTAGCCACCACGATGGCAGAAAGCAGATCCCCGCTATCATCGTAGGTCCCCACCATTACCCTTGCCTCCACCGCTTCTCACGCTTGTCCTCTCCGCTCTGGTCTTGGTGACTTGGGGCTATGGACTGGATGATTTGGGGAGTAGGATCAGGGTTTAGTGGATCACGCGACTTGGGGCGGAGGAGAGCAAGCGACCTGGACGATCGGGGGATCAAGGAACTGGCTAGGCGTAGGAGTGCTGGGTTGCGGTGGAGATGGAAGGCCATGAGGCTCAGTCGAGGCGGATATGGAAGACGACGATGGTAATCACGATTCTAATTTAGAAGGGTACATACGTGACTTTGCTCATTTTTACATGGTTGGAACAATTCTCAAACATCTTCTATTTTGACACGGAGGGGGTAGTACATTTCAATGTGTGCATCGAAAAGAGAAGCTATCTAAAAACTAAAAAAAGGGAACCCAAAAGAGGAACAAAACGAAACCAACCATGTGTTATTGTTGAAGAAGTTTCGTAGTACTTTTGCTCGAAATTCTCTCTTGCAAAATAAACAAGACATCCATAACATTACGTACACAAGAGAGGCACAAAATCCAGCTATTTCTGGCGCATTTCTCAAGGACAGGCATGTGCACGCGGAAATCGATTCTCGCTCATAAACTACCAGGATATATAAGCCATTACCTTCAGATGAATCCTAGCCGTTGGAGGATGAATGCCAGGATCAGCATCATCACTGTGGCGATGATGAAGCCTTTCCTACCTATGAGCCGGTTGTTTCTCCTGTTTGCGACTTCAACTCCACTCTGTGCTTTGTCCATCCAATTGGTCATTCTGTCTAAATTGGTTGTCGGGGTCTCTGATGCTAGCTTGACGAGATGAGGATTGGACACGACGAGCTGCTGCATCCTGGCGACATTGCAGCGTATGCGCTCCTGCAGCAGCTGGATCATGGCGTGGTCGAGGATTTGGGGAATCGTAAGCTCTCTACTGTGCCGTCGGGTGTGCGGAGTTGGAGTCAAGGTCCGTCGTGTCGGAACCGGAACGAAACCGAGTCGAATCAGTCCAATCTAGTTTCCGAGTTTGATTGGAACCTTCGAAGGGCGGCGACTGCTGGGTTGCTGACTGAACGTGCTGTTGAAGTAACAATCAACTGGCAACAGGTTTCAGTAAATGGTCCAATGCAACTTTTCAAAAGAAAAAGTTGAGCGATGAAGAGTGACATGAATTCATTTCCCCATTTACTCTAAAATAATACAACCTCCGTTCCTTTCTATAGTGTCTATAGATTTTTGGCATTTGTTTCACAATATAAGACAATAGCTTGGCTTTTTTCAATTACCCCCTCCACCAGTCAACTTCCACACGACATGCATAAAAAAAGATCCATACAAAACAAGAAACAATTAATTGAGATTCCTAATGCATGGCCCCAAGGATTGCTTAGATTTAGAAAGCAATGTTTTTCTTTCCTTAATTAAATCTGGCTGCACATATATGGAGAGACAACCAGATAGATTTGTGGGATTTGTTATGGTAAGTTAGGAAGTTATCGATTTCCCTAATTTTAGTCTGATCTCAATCTTTCAGCTAGGGGTCTTGTGTAAAAAATACTCCTACGCTAATTTCCGTGCTAAAAATCTATAGGCACTATAGAAAGGAACGGTGGGAGTACTAACACAAGCAAGAGAGCAAAGCAAAAGTTACAGTTGACACTGTCACTAGGATAAACAAGCTTGCAACCAAAAACGTGCATCTATCAAGTTATCTGCCTGGAATCAGAGTTAAAGTTGCACCCACAAATGTACAATCAGACAACAGGACATCATATATAATGATAATACTCCCTCCGTCCAAAGATTAGTGACTCAACTTTTGCTAGATATAATTGTATCTAGACGTGCTTTTAGTGCGTAGATATATATATATATATATCTGTATCTACAAAAAGTTTAAGTCACTTATTTTTTGAAAGAAAGTAATAATGTTAATCCACTTGATTATCAGAAAGACTAATGCCAGGCGGACGTAACCACCAGTGGTCTGCCCTTCCAACCGAGGTAGAACACCCCGTCCCTCTCGTCGCACAGGTAGTTGCTGTTGTGGCTCTGCAGCCTCTTCCGGATGCGGTCATTCAAATCCGAGTTGAGTTGAGACGGTGTGAATCCGGCCATCGTAAGTCGCACCTTCCACTTGTGGAAGGGCTCGTGCCTTTCCACTCTCTCTGCTCCCTCACATGCAACGATGCTCACGACCTCCCTCCCAAGGCAGTGTTGCTCAATGCCGATCCGTGTGCTGTCATCGCTCGGGGGAGCCTGGTTGATGTACTCGAAGAAGTCACCGTAGTAGTAGCGCCGTTCTCTCTTCTGACCCCTTGATATAAGTGTCAGGTCCATGGACTCGAAGACGGCGGCATAGTAGTCCAGCGTCTCCATGAACCTCTGCTTGAAAGGGCCCGTGTTGGTGTCCAGCTCCTGCTCCACAAGGGTGACCACCTTCGGCGACAAGCTCTTCACCAGCCTTAGTATCCGGTCACGGTGATTCGCGGTGCTCACCGTGTCATCTGGAATGCGGTGCAATCCCAGGTTGAAGTTTACCACCACTGCTTCCCCAGGGATGACTGCAAGATGTGCCCCTTCAAGTTCCTCTACAGAGATAGCAGTCGCATGGAATTCCAAGGCCACGCCGTATTTGCAAGCGACCATCCGCAGCCTCATCCCAGCCTCCTCTAGCAAGCTGCCCGCAGCATAAGTTGGTACTGAATCATCAATTCCTGTGATCCTTACGGTTGGTGGTCCACCTTCCCTTCTAGAAAGTTCTCGGATGAGACCAACCAACTGACTTCCTCCAGTGATATGGAAGTCGATTATATGGATCTTGTCTTCTCCCATCACAGCCTCTTCTATTGCACCATTTGCTGACAGGTATCCAGACCTGAAGTACCGGCAAACCTCGTGCAGTGTCTCCATGTGGGAGATCCGTTCCTCTATGCTAGTCTTTTTCATTTTCGGTTTCTTGCACCCTGAAACTCTGTCTGTTGTGCAGTAGGAGGCAAGCCTGGCAGCAAGCCCTTCCACCATGTAGGCACCCAACCTCTGGAGCGGCTCGCCAGATACTGAAACCAATTTTCTCAACTCCTGAACCATCACATCGGTCGCGATGGAGCTGCCTTCCTCGTCAATGGCTCTCGCACAAGCAATCAATAGCTCCTTCAAATCTCCTTTGGGGAAGCCCATCATCCTCACCCGCTTGATCTTCCAGCTCCACTGGAGAGCTGCTTAATTTTTTGTTTTTGAAACAAGGGAGAGCTGCTTAATTATTTTTCTGCCAGTCTCTCTTCGTGACCAAGTATTTTAAGTATATATGTCCATGGATCCCAGTAGTCCTGAAAATTTACATAAACACATATATTAAGTTGTGAAGATCGATGGAAGAAGAAGAAATCTAACTCCAACGATAGTAATTGTTTTGAATGTTTTTGTTCCTCACATTTTCTTACCCCTCCCATCTGTCACACTGGTTATCAGAATTCAACCACGGCTGGCCACCGGAAATGCCTCGTATTTGCATCTTTCTGGCAAGTACACAACTCTAAGATTGACTCTATATATAATACAGTTAATAACACCAAGAAAAAAAAGAGGACTAGCTCAGCTGCTCAGGGCTACCAATCCATCCATGAGAAAGTAAATGGTTCAGTTCTATTGATGGTCCATGAATGGAAGAGTTAAAATACATCTTTCCTTGGTATAGCAAAATCCATCCAACCACCACATTGCCAAGTCCATTGTTGAATAAGCTTTTTTCCATCCGGTAAAACTCAAATAAAAAGATCAGAGGAACATGATACGATTTCATATCGCATTGCTCCGTAACTAACAAATCTCACCATACGTCTCTAAGCAGTTCAACTACACAGTTCGTAGAGATTGACTTATAGTTCCAATTCATGGTTGAAAACAATTCAATCTGGCATCCAATCGTTGGTAAGAGGTAGCTAGTAAAACCAAGCTCTTCCACTAGATCTCATGCCCGTAGAATAAATACAGTACCACAGTCCCCTGTGTTTGCAGAATTAATACATTCAGGGAGCTGAGCACAGAATAGATGATTGCGATTCAATAGATTTAGCCCAGTACTGACATTTCTATGAATTAGAAACTGGTACCACAGACCAACAGCAGGATTTTGCGCTCGACGAATTCAGAGATTAAGTAACTGAGCTGACGACAGAATTGCGTACACTACTTACCCATCTTTGGGCGGCGCGGCAATGCGTGCCAGATGGATGGAGCTACCAGCTGACCAAGAACTACAAGCACCAGGATTTGGGGTCGGTAGCCCCCTTGGGGAAAGGACCCGACGGCGTGGTGGTGGTGCTGGATTCGCAGTATAAGCAGACGGCGGTGGAGGTGGGGTTCGAAGTTACGAGGAGCAGACGATGTCGGCCAGGGGCAGAGGATGCGATGGAGCACAGGGGGTGGCGAGCTGGGGTGTAGGAGCGCCGGCGGGGGGTCGGGGGAGAGGCGGTTTGCGGCGGACCTCTGCACGACTGCACCGGAGCAACTTTTCTTTTCTACACGCGATGGGCAGCCAACTCGATCTGTACCGATCTTGGACATTTCAGGTTTATAATCATCCAACCAAGGTCGTTCAGATCCCATACTTTTTGGGTACGAATGGTAATGTAGGAGCCACGCGTGCATTCGAGGAAAGGATGACGAATAAATTCCTCTTCTATCCTTACACCTTAGTGGCAATAGCTTTATACCAAATCATCCATAGCCACACCTTAATCTTTATTGGAAACCTAGATTTTCAAAGGTATGGAAAAGATCTAACGGACCCATTCGTCAATAAATGGTTGTACAATAGTTGGACTGAAAAAATTTGCTCAACATTTTTTTTTTTGCTAATAAACAGTTGGACTGAAAATTTGTTAAGAAGTAAGTATATGTCACTTGGTTGGGAGAGTGAATGTATAATCTAAACACCTCGAATATCAAAAACAGCCTTAGCAAGCAAATATTTGCGGGTTTGGCTGAAAAACGTCTTGAATAGAAACTGCATATGAGCCGTCCCGTAAAATATTATGCGGGGAACCCTAATTCCTCCTTCTCGACCGGTATATATGTTGTTCCGGAGGGGGGACTTGGGAAAATCGCCACCAGAATCGAGCAAGTTTCCTCCGGCTCTACCTCTCTACGCAAAGGTGTCACCCAACTGCGCGCATCGATGACGTATTTTTGCACCGCGCAGATGTGGATCGTCGTCGCGAGGTGTGCGCTAGAGACCTCGCCCAAGCGGTGGGAGCGCATATCCGACCAAGCGAAACGCCCCGGAGCGCTATCCCAATGCAACCCTAACTCGCCCGCATGGGCCGGCATTACCCCTCGCGCCAATGACCGCAAGGCGGGGTTGTCGCGGGTATGGCAACCGGCGGCCGTACTCCTCCTCGGCTGCCTCCAATCACACTCCCCGTGCCCGAGGAGACAGACAACAACGAGGACGAGGACGGCGTGGTGCGGGAGCGCCACCACCTAGAAATCCTCCACTGGAACTCGCTCACCATCATCGTCACCCACGGGTGGGACCGTGGGAAATACCACCGCGACGCCGTTGAGGAGGAGTGGAATATGGCGGAGGTGCGGAAGTCCTCCATCGCGCCGAAAATAGCGAGGTGGAGCTTTATCATCGTGGACTACTCTTCCCCCGACTCTGAGGACACCGTGTGAAGCTCCATCGCCACCACCATCACCCCCAAGTCACGTTGAAGTATCTAGGCTAGCTAACTTAGGTGTAGGGAACGAGGTGTTTATGCACCTGAGTGATCCTGGTTTTTGAAATGACTTTTAAAGGCGTTTTAAAATTTTAAAACAATTCAAACAAAAAAAGTGAAGGGAATATGTCAGAGGCAATAATAAAGTGGTTATTATCTTATTTCATGATTTTAATAGATGTTTATTTTTCGTGCTAGAATTGTATTAACAGGAAACGTTAATACATATGTGTTTAATAAACAATCAAGGTGTCTAGTAAAGCCTCTCTTTTAATTAGCTCGTTGATTAACCGAAGATCAAGGTTTCCTGATCATGAACATTTGATGTTGTTAATATTCATTAGAAGAATTATGTGATGAGCACACACCCAAATAGGTCATCAAACGTCATGTGATGAGCAATACGAAGTAGCTCTAATCTTTAGATCATGAGATCATCTCAATCACTGATACCGAAAGGGTGCTTTGATTCCATCAAACGTCACACCGTAACAGGGTGACTATAAAGGTGTTGTTGGGTACTTGGAAAGTATTAGTTGAGGTTTATGGACCAAGAGTGGGATTTTTCCATCCAGATGACAGATAGATATGCTTTTGCCCTCTCGGTAATATTACATCAACATCGCTTGCAAGCACATGACTGACTCACGAGGATGTCATAACAGAGAACATGTAAAGAGTACTTATCCGTAACGAGATTGAACTAGGTATGGTTGAGATCGATGATCCGATCTCGGACGAGTAAAATATCGCGAGACAAAAGGAAATTGGTTACGACGTTTATGGTTCACGCGATCATTATATTCATCATTGAATACGTGAGAGTCATTATGGATCTCCAGATCTCGCTGATGATTATTGATTGGAGAGTGCCCCGAGCATGTCCAAATTATTCACGGACTGTAGGTTGCACACTTAAGGTTAGTCGACGCGTTTTGAGAGGATACGAAACGCCAGAAAAAATATTGGACAACACCGAAATTGTTTCGAGATATTTGAATAGTTCAGGGGGTTAAATCTTAATGTTTGTTGATTAAAATAATTAAAAAATATCAAATATCAAATAAAAAGAATTAAAATGGTTTATTCATTTCTAGGAGAAAACTCTTGAGATTTATGAGTGGAAGTTTCTACCAAATTAAGAGGAAGTTTTAAGTGAGTTAAAAAGGGAGTTGCCACTCACTTAAAGAGAGGAGATGAGGGATCACCATACCACCCCTAGGGGTTGCTGCCCCATCTCTTATGTATTATGGTGTGTAGCTCCTCTCTAAATGGTTGATTCACTTGTCCCTTCCCTCTTCCTGCTACTCCACCGAAAAAGACATGCCTTAGGCGATGCCCTGTAGAAATATTCTCTCCACCACCACCACCAACTAGTTGTGTTATTGGAGTTTCCGGTAGATCCTCTACTTCCGTTGTCCCGCTGGAACGAGGGATCGGAGGTCATCATGGAAACGTATGCGTGATCAAGTACGGAAGCGCTGCCCCTTGTAGCCTTGCCTTCTTCACAATCTTGAGAATTGTTCTCGTTAACGCTTTGTGTCTTCAAGGGTGAGTTTATCTCAACCACGGCCTATCCGTTACAAGTATCTACTAGATATGATCTTTGTGAGTTTGTGGTTGTTGTAAGAATTTTTTATTTTCCATGCAACGAAGCCATTAAAATTGACGGGTACGTCTCGGCATACTATGTCGTTATAAAATTGTTTCGCGAAAAAACGAGATTTTGTATGTCGTGAGCAAAGAACACAAAATTTGGTGCTTTAAAAAAGATTTTCATGAGATATTTTTTATCTTTTTTACACCAGACACAAAAAGTATCAATTTTCCATGAAATTTGGAGTGCTAACATATACGTGCCAATTTTTTTGTTCATATGAGGCAAATACTTAGTTATTCAATTTATTAGCACTGAATACAACTCGAACAAGCTACGTGTACAAATCATGCTATACCTGCTCTTTAAACAATTTCTTGTTCTCGTATTGAAATTAAATAAACACTGCCGATTTTAATTTATAGAGTTGAGGTAAATTTGATATAGTGGTATTGTATATTCTTATAATAGGGTTAAGATTTATCTATGTACATGTGCTCGTTGCGATAGCTTTATTTTCTTAGTCTTTAAATCCAAAACATTTTAAATAATCAAAACCATTAGGTGTAGGTTTTTTTGTTGAACCGTTAGTCCAATCCGATTTTTGAACTGTGTATTTCTCTTAAAACAATTTTAAGGGTATCTTACCACGAGTTTAAAATCTATGAGCGCTGAAAGTAGTTCTTCAGTTTGAGTGTCCATCTAAAACATATGTATATTATAATTGTTCATTAGTTATATTGCTCTAGTGAGATAGGGCTTATTTAGGGTGTGTTTGGTCGGTTGGTCGGCTCACCTCAGATATACCCACGTCATCTCACTATTCATTATTTGTTAGGTCGGATCGGCTCACCTTAGCTACGCCCATCTCATACTAAAACAGACCCTCAGCCATTCCCACCTGAGAAGCTTAAATCGGTCTTCGCAACTCAGCCAAGCTGAGTCCATCCAAAAAACGTTTCGTGCGCATGGTTTTTTTTTCCATTAGGGGGTCACCGCCCTACCCTCCACCATATCCCCCTAGCCCCCATCCCTTCATTTGTCTCCCCCTATTAAGTGCATAGCAACCACCCCGTCCAACCCTCCCCAAGCTCAGGGCCGTCGAACGTGCAGGAAGCCAGCTGGCCGCCTCTCCTGGCCTCGTCCGGCAACCGAGCGGCAGGAGGAAGAGCCCTCGACCGGCCTCACTCTGCTCCTCACTGTGCATGACCGGCAAACTGAGCGGCAGGCAGAGCCCTAGAGCGGCTAGAGGAGTGCGGCCTCATTGCGCGTGGTGCATGAGGGGCTCGGCCAGTCGGCCTTCTAGCGGTGGCTCCTCTTGACGGCGGTGGCTTAACTCGTCGGTGGTAGCTCCTCTTGCGGGCGACGGTGCCGAAGCCCGAGCCCGATGCTCATAGGGACCCGATTGCTTTTATGTTTTCTGTTTAGGGACCTGATTGCTTTTCTATTTTGTATTCAGGAAGCCTATTAATTTTTAATTTTTATGGCATGGCTCAAGTCATACATGACAACCAAACATGATCTCAGCTGAGTTGGGCTCAACTCATACAACCTACTAAACATAACAATACACACTTATATATGGTGGACATAGCTAGACTCAACTTGTATGAGCTCAGATAGCCGAACCGGGTTACCAAACACACCCTTAGAGTTTCGCACATGCCCCAGATTTTACCGACCCGGCCCTGACAATACGTCAATACATATCTAGATCATAGATGATACGTCATCGTAAATGTATCTAACTGACGAGCAAAGACATACCTAAGCAGTTACCGCTCCACCAGTTAATACAGATACACATTAAGTACTACCTTATTATAAGAACTACCATTCTACTACCTTCGTCTCAGTTCATAAGGCTTGCACATAAATCTAGGTTTACAATTTAGCCAATATAATATTAGTTGTACAACATAAAATTATATCATTAGACAGTAGAACATCTAGGCTTTCTAATGATATATATATTTTGTAGTATATATCTTGTATCATCATTATCAAATTTACGATCTAGAGATACACGTAAGTCCTATGAATCGGAACAGAGGGAGCATAAGTGTGGCGAAGAGGATGAGCCTGGAAGCGTGGCCAACGAAGCAGCAAAGACAGGGTAGATACAAACAGGGGATACAAATGGAAGTGCCCACAAAATCATCTCCAGTGGTAGGATAGATGCAAGCCTGCAATGCCATACAGGTAGAATTATATACATGTGCGTTCATTCAGCTATAGCTAATTAATGGTACGTATTTGAACAAGCACGTGCAGTGGCTCATCAAGAAAATTAATGCTGGAATATTTTAGTTCGTGCAGTACTACCAATCAATCGGATTGAGTGCAAGCTAAGAACAGGATTACTGGATTAGTACCTGCCTCTTGCTTCTCTAGCGTCTCCTGATAAAGAGTCTGGGGCGGCAGGAATGTTCGCCCACAGCAAATCTGAGCACAGCCTCGGCTTCCTTCACCTCCTTGGTGCTGGCTTTCTTACACCAGAGGTCAACACGGACCTGCTCTAGGGAAGCCAAGTGACACATGCCCAAATCCAAATTAGCACATGTAATGTCGCATGCTCGGAAGCAGAATTGGACCAACTGAACCATGGGCATTGCTCCTCGTGGAAGCGATGGCGCCGTGATAAAATTGAAGAATATGCACTCTCTAACACATGGGAATGAATCAGCCGTAAACGAAAAACATTCCGCCGCGGGGTCTTCTATGCGCCGCCACGCCGCAAGGAGGAGAAAACGAAGACATGGCAGCATAGCAATGATCTGGACATCCTTGGCCTGAACTTGATCCAGATATATATTCAGGTATGATAGGAGTGGTAGAGATGAAGGATTAATCCATGCTGGAAGTGTCAAGAACCTGTTCTCCTTTCCATTCAGTACCACTAATCTACGGAGTTGTTGAGGCGCCCAGCATTCTCGCAGGAGATCCACGCATCCATCATTACCATCAATATGTAGGCTTTGCAATTTGTGCAGATTGCCAAGGGCCTCCACAAAAGCTTTATCCAGGCTTTCATCCGATTCTTCAAAATTAATGCGGAGCACCCTCAGCTCAGTGAGATGGCCCAACTCTTTCACAATGCCTGAAGAATAACGGTCCACATGGAGTTCACTCAGCTCTTGTAGGGATGTGAGGTTCCCCATCCCAGGTGGCAATTTGGTATACTTATCGAAATGCAGGCACATCAAATTTTGTAGCTGAACAATACCTGGCATCAGCTCTTTTACACCAGTCTCTACTAAGTCCAGTGTCTGCAAAAACCGTAGATTTCCTATTTTGGTCGGAAGCTCGCCAACATAGGTACTTCTTAGCCCTAGATATCTCAGATGTAACAAATTTTCTACACACCTCATGTTAATCTTATGGACACTGTCTCTGAGATTACAGTACTCCAAATCTAATACACGAAGAACTTGGAAGCATGAAAGGGACGGCATCTGATAAATAGCAGACGAAAAGAGAGTAACAGATCTCACTTGTTCCATGCTCCTAGTATCAAGCCAAGGGGTGGTAGGCTCTACCATTACATTTTGAATGGATAGCCTGCGAATCTTGCTTTGTGAATTAGGCTTGTTCTGCTCAATACCATCCAATATGGTAAGAAAGTTGTCTTTGCTTGAGAGTGAACAAATGAGATCAAGCACCATGTCATGAACACGACAAGATTTTGCCCTTCCTTCAATATCAATATCTACAGGCTGGATCATGCCTCGATTTATAAGCTCATTAAAATAACTCTCCCCAAGATCATATAAGCTAGTCTTCTTATTTCCTGTTTGGACGAAACCTTCGGCTATCCATCTCCATATTAACCGATCTCTCCCAACCACATAATCTTCAGGGAATACACTTAAATATAATAAACAAGTCTTCAAGTGAGAAGGTAGATCGTAATAGCTGAATGACAATATCCTCTGCATGTCCTCCACACAAGCACCTCCCGTAAGTCCCCGACCAATCGAGTTAAGCAAAACATACCATTGATCCTTTGGTTTTATCTGTTGATTAACAACAAGAAGACTTGCTACAGTAATGATGGCCAATGGTACCCCTCCACATTTCTTCAGGATGTCTATAGATATTTGAGCCAATTCATTTGGGCACATTTTCCCATCAGGAAAAATTCGTCTATGAAAGAGCCTTCTGGAGTCATCATCACTAAGAGGATCCATTCTATAAACTATATCATCAGTAGAAGAGCGACATGCTTCAGCAACACTGACTATCCGGGTTGTCGTGATTAGTCGACAACCGCGATTGTTTTCAGAGAAAACACACTTGATAAATTTCCAGGCTTTGTCATCCCATATGTCATCAATCACGATGAGATACCTGGATGAATTTTCGAGTGCATTAATTGGAAGTTCAGTGAATAAATAACTATGAGTTTCTAATAGGGGAGCCATCTGCAAATGGCGATGCGTATAGACAAAACTAGAGTAAGAGGAAAATTCGCTAGAAAATGGTTTCAACTCTGGAAATCTATAATAATTAAGTTACTAATGATAGAAATGGAAACTCATTGCTAATTATTCCTGTATTTCCATGTGAAAAAAACTCTTTGTGACTTGGCAGTGTCCAAAACTACTATCTCTTATAGATTTTAGAAAAAAATTCTAACATGTGCACTTACAAAAAAAAAGATGCAATCACAAATATGAGCCCATTAGCACATGATGATGTGCTCTAAGTAAAATAATCTATTGCACGTATGAGCAACATATGGTCTTTTAGCTCCTATGTTTGACAAATGAACACCTTTGACGCAATTTTATTGATGTACATGAGCTCTGAAATTGTACAATAGTGGTTCACATGCTGTCTACGTGGTGTAAAGGTGCAGCCAGTTGAAACATATACATGTATACTATTCTTTAATTAGATGCTTGCACAAATTCTCTCAACAAAAATATGCGTGCATAAATGAATAACACACAGTGGTGTAGGGATTTTCTTAACAAAATTTGAAAATCCTTAACAGAAAGGGTAGACACCAGGCATACAGTGAGTATGGTGACACCTGTTGACATGTGATTCTGTCCAAAAAAAAAGACAGTAGGAAAATGCGCACCTTTTATCCTTAAGGAATTCACGTAGTTTGTCAATAAGTTGTTTTTCATCCATTGTTGTGCTATGGATGTGGCTAAACTGGACCTTGTCGAGTTCATAGATCATATCCTTGAAAACTTTCTTCACATCAGGATTCCGGGACACTGAAACAAAAGCCGCGCAATTAAATTGCACTTTGATCCTATCATACACGGCTTTGGCGAGAGTAGTCTTGCCTAACCCGCCAAATCCAACAATGGAGACAACCTTTAAACGTTTATCCGGCCCCTTATCGCCGTCTGTCAACATCTTGATCATCTTGTCACATGAGTGAGCGATACCAACAAGCTCTGTCACATCTTTGTACATAGCTGTCAGGCGAGGGTCAATGGTGGCAACACCACTGGTGCCATGCATTTGAAGCCCATATCTCTGGCGCAGCTCGGCCAGCTGTTTAGCGAGATCTTGCGCTTCGTCGATGGCACTGGAGATCTGATGCAGACCCTTTCCCTTCCGGAGCAAATTGGTGGCTCGCTTGAGGAACTTCTTGACTCTGTTCTTGGTGTTGTTGGGACCAGCACGGTGGCAGCCCTCCTCGTTGACACGCACGATGAAAGCGTCGACGGCGTCTTCGATTTCATAGGACAGCTCCCTCACCTTGCCTGCCCATAGGCAGACCTGTTCGTCGAGCTGATCTGGCGGCACCTCGCCCACCTTGAGGAGTGCGGAGTGCATGAACATCAGCTCTGTCTCAAGTGACTTTATGCCTTTTTTCACTCTGTTTTCCAGGTTGTATTCATCAACCAGCAGGTCGCCGAGCTTGCGGAGGAGGGGACTCATCGCCCCCGCCACGACCTCCATTGCTCGTCCTCGCTCCTCTGTGAACCAAGTTAGATCAAACTCCTCCAGGTTAGCTTATTCCTCTTTTCGTGCCCCCGGCACACCTATCTGGTCTGTTGGTCTTTTTTTTTGGAGAATTGGTCTGTTGGTCACTTGTTCTTCATCGACGGCACACCTCAATTGGACTCTGGGAAAGAGAAACGAAAATATTAACTATATTGTTTGAAGGCTTATTTTATCTAGATTACAGTGACTATAGTAAATATATGTATGGGGCTTCCTGTTAACATTCAGACAATTTCAACAATCTTCGAGAGGCTTAAAACTAAATAGAGTAGACTGCCAGCTAAAATCCGAAAATTTGTATAAAATAAAAGAGAGGCTTCTGAAATTTTTTAGGCCAGGAAGCTTCCTAGTAAACTGGACTTTGAACAACAAAATCGCCTAACTGCCTAAGTGAAACTGAATCGGCAGAATTTGAGTTCCCATACCTTCTCTGGTGAGCGTTGGCTGCTGCGAGCAGGAACATCTGGCGGCGGCCACCGGAACTGGACGGCCAACGCCACTCACGACGGCATCCCAAGCAAGGATGCGGCACGTCCAGAGAGAGAAAGAAAGTGGGCGAGGAATGAGAGATAGGAGAGCACCTGATTCCTTTTACCGGTGCGCGCACTGCATATTATCCAGGATCATTGCTTTGATTTAGTAGAAAGTGTAGAAGATGGACCATCTCATCTCAATGACCTTTTCCTTTATCACACGGCAAACACAGCGTGGAAAATACCCTGCTTTCACAAAAGAAAGCTCACTCTTCCAGTTGGGCGTAAGATTGTGTACTCCACATTAACTTTTCCAGGAACTGACTATGCTCCATGCATGTTTACATACACAGGATAATCATTGGGTGCGAGCGTGGGAGTCAGCTTAGCTGCAAGCACATGTCTGCCTGGGGCGGGCGTGGAGCAAGGGTGAGTGCGGGAGTACGCCTAGGGCCGCAAGCGGGCGCCGCAGGGGTGGGGGCAGCGCATGGATACACCGATGCGAGTGGAAAAGAAGAGGGTTTAAGAGGGAAAAAAATATTCAGCTTATATTTCACATTTACGGGATCTGTTGGGTGGGAAGCAACGTGGCTCCTTACACACGTTTTTAAGGACGATATTTACCAGATCTATTAGAGTTGCATTGAGCTGGGATTGATAAATCAACTATTCTGGATCTGTCTTCACCACGCCGTATCAGCTCTACGAATGTATAAGCAATAACCATTCTTCCAGACGGGCGTTGCAGTTCGTAGGACAAGGTTTAGCCCAAAACAGCAAAATTGCGGCCAGTTATTAACGGTTCAGTGTATTTTGCCGTATATGCTAGAAACGCCCCAAAAATAGGTGTTAAGGCGATGGTGTGAGATCTACCTTCGAAAATCTATCCATAATTACTTTTTCCCGAGGATGACGGGGGGGGGGGGGACCCCACCGCTTGTTATTTCATATCTCGAAGAGGCTACGAAGCCAGTCTATATGTACATGAAGGTGAAAACATGGGGGGGGGGGAGAGTACAACAGCCACTATACATCTCGAATACACGACCGTAGCTGGTCAAAGGGGGCCCTATCATCTAGCCTGTACCGCCATCTCCAGAGGATGAGGTCGTCGCATACCCTCCTAAGCACCACGGCCGATGTAGCAGTGCAAGCATTGAAGACAAGATCGTTCCGGGCCTTCCACAGCCCCCAGAGGGCGGCAGCCACACCGGCGTGCCAAAACGACGCAGGGATGGGGAGAGGGGACGGAAGTTCCCACACAGAGAAGGTCCCCGTGGGGATCCGGACACCAAGGCAGCGCTAGGTCTCCCTCGCAAGGCAGCAGTCGAAGAAGAGGTGTCGACGGGTCTCAACCTGCGGGCAAGCCGCGCACGTATCCGAAGGTGCACAGCTTTTGTAGAACAGGTTAGCCCTAGTACTCAGCCGGTCGACGTCGGCAAGGTAGGCGAAGATCCTCAGCTTCGTGGGGAGGCGCAGAGCCCACGAACGGCAAGCAGAGACATCACGCGGGTGAACGGGCGAGAGAAGCCGGTATGCCATCCGGGTGCTGAAGAGTGGCGCGGCCGGAGAGGCCATGCACCTAAGGTCCGGTCCCTCCCGGAGCGGAGTGGCGTGGAGATGCTGCAGGACCAGGCGAAGTTCCCCCTCCACCACAGAAGAGAGCCGTGGCTGTAAGTCGAGGCCGTGGGCGGTAACTGTGGCAACCGTAGCCTGGGGACGAGTGTAGTGGGAGAAGAGCGCAGCGAACCTCTTCGCCAGCGGGTCGCCTGGGAGCCATCTGTCGTGCCAGGAGGAGGTAGCGGTCCCAGACACCACCGTCACCCTAGTGATAGCCCGGTAGAGCGGAAGGCACTCCTCAACGATCCACTCCTCAACGATCCATAATTACTTTCATTTGCAACCAATGAATTTTCGCATATTTTGTAATATGTTTGCATGGTGCCGATTGATGACAGAATGTGTAGTTTTAATGCTGATTATAATAACTGTTAAATATGCGCCCGAAGGAAGGAGCGCATGTGCCATGTTTATAATTTGGACAAGTTTAAATTTGAAATTAAAATTACGGCACATTATTGGTTTTGCAGATCGTGCCTGGTTTGCTTAAATTGGGTAATTCCTCCTTATGTACGGAGTACGTATTAGTACGTTTGTACCTTCCTCTAGCACGAACTCGGAGTAGAATACGGCATCGGATTCAACCTGTTTACAGAATTTGTTATTGCGTGTCCGGGACGAACACACTACAACATATTCGAATCGGATTGCTAGTGAGTGGAGCTCCGCCCTTATATACGACCGCACGTACGTGATCGACACTCACGTTCTGTGTCCTGTTTTGGCTTGCGCTCTCATTGATCGATCGAGATTGGAGCGGAAGGTATGGCGATCGCCGGCGCCAACATGTGGGCTCTCCTTCTCGACAAAGACCCCGGCCACAGCGCGGCCGCCAGTGACCTCGCCGTGGACGTTGTCTACTGGAAGCTCAAGAAAGCCGCCATCGCCGCGGTCGCCGCCGCCGTCAAGGTAGAGGATACACCGCCTGCTCGCAACATCACCAAATCGGTGAATAGAGTCGACAAGTCCAAGAAGATGAAGAAAATCGCCACCGGGTGCAGCAAGCAGGCGGCGGCGTCGACTGCCATCGTGCACGGCGGTGGCAAGGTGAACATCAACGGCGCCGCTGGGGGCAGCAAGCAGACAGCGGCGGCTGACGGCGAGGAGCTGACCGATATGTGGATACGCAGATATTTGTCTCACGAAGAAACCAGTAAAAAAGAAGAGGAAGAGTTTACCGTGGTCGCTGCAGGTAGAGGCTGCCGCCGAACGGTGGCCCCGCGAACACGCAAGGCTGCCGTCGTGGAAGGCGTCACTGTTCCTGCCGGCGCCAACATGTGGGATCTCCTCCTCGACAAAGACCCCGGCCACAGCGCGGCAACCTGTGACCTTGCTGTCGACGTTGTTGACCGGAAGCTCAAAAAAGCCGCCGTCGTCACCTCCGTCAAGGTAGAGGAGACACCACCTGCTCGTAACATCGCCAAGACGACGAAACGTGGTGAGAAGTCCAAGAAGAATAACGAAGGTGCCGCCGGGTGCAGCAAGAACTGTCCCGCGTCGGCTGCCATCGTCCGTGATGGCAAGGAGCCGATGAACGGTGACATTGGGGACAACAGCCAGACCGCGGCGACGGATGACGAGGAGCTGACCAACATCTTGATACGCAGATATCTGTCACAGGAAGAGGCTAGTAAAAAGGAAGAGAAAGAAGCGATGTTCACCGTGGTTGCAGGCGGCCGCCGCCGGAAGGTAGTCCCGCGGACACGCCAGCCAGCAGCTGCGGAAGGCGTGACCGTCACCAGCGCCAACATGTGGGCTCTCCTCAGCGACGAAGACCCCGGCCACGACTCCACCGCCGTCGTCGTCAACCGAGAGCACAAAACAGCTGCAATCGTCGTCCCTGCCGACATCGCCGAGGTAGAGGAGGCCCCGGTTGATAAGGTATGTTTAGCACCAGGTGGTGGGGCCAAGCCGGCGAAACGTGTCAAGAAGAACAAAACAAAGAAGAAGAAGAAAGACGCCGCCGGGGACAGCAAGCAGGCTGTCACCGTGGTCGCGCCGCCGAGTGAAGAAAAGGAGGAGATAAGTGACGCCGAGGAAGAAGAAGAGATGCCCGGCGAGGTCGCCACAGGCGGCAACCGCTTTCGGACGGTAGCCTGGCGCGTATGCAGGGCGGCCATCTCGGTGGCGCTCTTGGCTCTGTATTTCCAGGTGGCGTCGCCGCCAGCCACCGCCGTTTGATGCTTTACCTGATCATACATCATTGCGAGCACAAGCAAAAGCAAGCACTAGTAATTAGTATACTACAGTAATAGAGTTATGATTAATGCAATTAGAACATCGATTTCTTGTCATGCAATTAGGATATGATATGAAACTTAAATTTATGTACGCAGAAGGACCTATTTTTTCATACAGTACAAAACAAGACACGCTGTCACGGTTAGGTCCTATCTAGAGCGCAAGCAACTCACATGTGCAACGAACAGACCAAACAGCCCGCAAGCGTTTTATGCATGGAATCAGGAAAAATTAACAATAATATAAAATATGAGAAAATTGACGTCCATGAAGTTAAGCTAGCACGGTCTTTTCAAGTCAGGTGACAGCAACTACGCAGGACAAGTCCGGCCATTTAAGTTTTAACCATCGATTAGACCTTTCGTTGGGTTGTGGATCAAGTGGTTACAGGCATTTTTTGTGTGTACTGCAGTCCCAGTGGTGTCACGCCATGGACGTTCATCCACATTCCTAGTAACCAGGCATCAACATTTTCTGAAGATGTCATTGGATGGAGCACTATGTGGCCGTCCTAGTGCGGCTCCGCATTGTCTATCGCCAACTGGCTCTGGCGGTGTGGCTTGCCTCCAATCCGTCGTGATCCAGCGATTCTGGCTCTGGCAGTTGCTTGCCGTGGCCTATGTAATACTGTTCCAGTTCTTGTAATCCTCAATGCACGAATTGTCTTGTACAAATCAGAAGGCTTTATTCTCAACTTGTACTTGCCGTATTTAGTTCAATCATCATATAGTTTAAGAGCTGTGTGTTATGCATTCGGTAGTTCATTGTTTGCTGGGAAATGTCACATGAGTTGTGTTGTGTATATTGCTCATTATGTCTAGTTCATGATCTGATTGTCCAAAGAACAAGAAAGGTCATGTCAATTTGTTTGTGTGCTAATTACCCAATTGATTAGCTACCTTTTCTTTCCCTCAAATAGTCTTGCAGATCGTTTAGTGAGCTGACCATGAACTGGCCATTCTAAGTTGCACATGCACTTTTGGGTCACGGTGAGCAGTGGCTAGCGTGTATAGGTCGAGTTGGCGGTGTACCTAGTTGATTGAATTAAGCAAAGTGTTTCTCTCTTTAATTTAAACGCTGCAAGCTGATTGCGTTTTGCGCAGTATTCTTTTTTGACCGTCCATTATTTGGCAGGGTGATGAAAGTGTTCAAAATAATAGTACTCTCTGTTCCATAAAAGATGTCTTAACTTTTATATAAAGTAAAATTTATCTATATGCTAAATCATGTCTAGATACATCTAAATTTAGACAACGTTAAGAATCTTTGTGTAATAGAGGAAGTAGCAAAGTTCATGGCCAAAATTCTAACAAAGCTTTTGCCCTACGTGTATGTAAAGAAGGAGCACCTAATTGATTGATTTTAGGAAGATATATGGCTGGTACATGGGTTGGGTTTTTATCGTTGCTAATAGCTGCACTTTGGGGAGTCGACACGACGAATGGTGTAATTGAAAGAATGTTTTGCTATAATGCCCATTGGAAGCAAAAGCTAAGGAAAACAAAATCCATATGTTTAGCTTCCCCATGTGCTACCCTCGGTCCACTGTTTTAATGGAAGTGATTGGTTCCAAAGCACGCATGTATGGGCTGCACGTTCTTTGACATCAAGCAATTAAGATGGACTTGCTGCGTTTAATCAAAGGATGTTCTGTCCCTCCCACCTAGCTAGCTCTCTCTATAAGAAGAAGACCACCGTCACCCACCGCGTGCGGGTTGCGTGTGTGACTTAGAATTTGACTTTTACTTGTCGAGGAGAGGGGAGGAGAGGAGAGATGCCATACTCCGCCATCAACTCAATCTCCTTGGCTTCATCGATCTGACCGTCGTGCTGCCAGCCGCAGAGAGGATGAACCAGCCGCACTCTCCTGGCTATTGATGGTTTATTTCCTTTTACTCTGCTCAATCAATGAATCAATGGATCGACTCACCTCGTGTGATTTGCTTCTGGTTTGTTACTCCACAATTGCAACCACCTTATTTGTGTTGAATTTGAAAACTGGTCGACCAGTTAGGTCATTTATGATCACTAGAGCTACTGGGCATGATACGTTAGATGATATCCTTCACTAGTTCTAGAGATGAATTTCAAAATTTCAGGTAACTGCATGTTTCGAATATTCCATTGTTCATCTGATGAGGCTTCCTGCCTAAGACATGTAAGTTGCTATGCATCACATTTATCTTCATGTACTACCTAAACCCAAACGCGTAGCAGGCGCATCGACGCGATATGAAATGGTCTGATACCCCTAAACCCTTGCTAAAATCCTAAACCCTGAATTCTCTGCCACGACAGAGATTTCTGCATTTTCTCTACCGCGGCAGACAACCTTTGGTACCGGTTCGTATTACAAACCGGTATCAAAGCTCCCTCGCCCTGCGCTCTCCTGGGTGCCCACGTGGAGGCCCTTTAATACCGGTTCGTAAGGAACCGGTAGGAAAGGGGGGGCTTTTGTACTGGTTGCTTAGCCGGTACAAAAGCCCCGCTGGAACCGGTATTGATGCGCCATTTTATACTAGTGTGTGTGGACCCTACCGTGAGAATTTTTGCATCGCACCACGCTATAGAGGGTTGGGATATTTAACTGCGGTTCCTGATATTGCCTACATTGCACATTTTTGCTTTTGACACCATGTGAGAGTTAGAGCATCTCCAGTTTACGTCCCCCAAACCATCCCCAAACGGCGCCGGATCGAGCGTTTGGGGGATGAATTTTTTTCGTGCCGCGTTTGGGGGACATCGCTCCCCAGTCGCGTCCCCCAAACGCTCATTTGTTTCTTGTTCTTTGATTTGTAGTTGCATATGAATCAAGCCGTTGATGCAAGGAATACCCTATTATGATCTTTAAGAAGATCAAGCAATTGATCATTGCTTAAATTGTTGTTGTGTTGATTTTAGTTCCATTTGATCTAACCCATAGATCAATTCATCTCTACCCAAAACAAGGTTTTTGCAAAGGTCACATTGAGGTTTATAGCACTTGACTTGATGAGCTACTTCAATTCCATCAGGTCAAGTAAAACTTCAGTTACTGTGACATGTTTTATTTGAAAGCGCGAAAATTTCCCGGATTTCTATGCATGATCAATGCACACATCTTTTTCCTCTCTTTTTGTAACCCCAAATCCTGGGATATTACAAAAATGATCAAATGTTGAATGCAGATCGAAACGCTTTAAATTAATAATTGCGTCCTGCATAAATATTAATGTTACTTAACCATAAATGAGGTTAGCCAATTTTTATATTTTCAAATTTCAGGTTTTAGGTTTGGCAAAAAATTATTAAAAAATAAAAAATAAAAAATATAATACAAATTAAAATGTTTATGTTTATTTATTTATTCAAGATTATTATTACATCATTATTTTTTATTAAAAGAATTATTTGGAATTCAAACAATAAAGAAGTGTGACATCGAATACATACACGCGAAGCACTTGGAAGTGGGATGGATAGGAACTCGAAAGTTAAGCGTGCTAGTGCTGGAGTAGTGGGAGGATGAGTGACTGAGCGGAAAGTTTGACTAATTGAATTGAGATTTAGTTAAGTTAGAGACTAAACTTGTCAAATAACGAAATACTAAAAATTCTAAAAAAAATAGAGAAAAAGAGGGATTGAAAAATAATTTGAAAAAAGAAATGGATAACAAAATTTGACGAAATAGCCTTTAATCCCGGTTTGTATTATAAACCGGGACTAAAGGTCATTCGCCCCGGCTCGCGCCATCAGCCCACGTGACGGGGCCTTTAGTCCCGGTTTGTTTTACAACAGGGACTAAAAGAGAGGACCTTTAGTCCCGAATGATTAGTTCCGGTTGCAAAACCGGGACTAAAGGTTCTTATCAACCGAGACTGAAGCCCCTTTTTCTAAAGTGGTAGGGGCGAAGCTGGAGGAGAAAATCATTGGGTTCATCTCCACTAGTTATGTTGAATCTTCCACAAATAAACCAAGTGACATGCTAAATTAGCGAAGGGTTAGGTGAAATTCGTTTGGTTCATCTGAACCCAACCCATGTACATCAGCTCCGCCAGTGTGTGTTAGGAGCTATGCTGCTTTCCGCCGAATAGATCCCGCAAATGGGAAATGTAAACCGAATGTATTTTTCCTTTCCACCTTCTTCTTCTTTTACATTCTCATCGGTGCATCAATAAACTGCTCACACCCCTGCGGCGCCCGCTTGCAGCTTCCTGCACTCCCTCATACACTGCGCCACCCTAGGCAGACTACCACACTCAACCCTGCTCCATGCCGCCCTAGGCAGACTAATGTGCTTGCAGCTAGGCTGACTCACGCTCTCTCACCCAGGCCACACATAGAGAAAAACCTCAATATGTTTGCCCTTCTATCAAAACATTTAAATTTACGGCCATTTACATATGCAAGAATCCAATATGAAAAACAATCTACCCCCATAAGACCTAAAACCACAAGACCTGATATAAGAGTGTTAGAAACCTGTAGCAAGTCACTTCTCATTTTTAATTAGAGAATGTACACTTTTGATGGGTTTCCCAATTTGATCTTCACACAACATTTTTTTAGTGTGTGCTTATACTGAACTTTTTTACTTTACAATAACTTAATATACCATTGGATGCATCCTATTTTTGTTGGTACATTTGACAGCTGTAACAAAAAAAATTAAGAACATAAATATACTCATACATAGTATGGTTTAGATCTTTCATATTGTTCTAATATTTGGGATTACAAATATTTCTGCTACTATTGTAATGGACTTGGTTTTTTGTGAGGCTGGTATGTTTAAGAATAAAAATTCTTCGAATGGATTTCACTACGGATACAAGAAAACTGATACTCTCACATTCCTCTAGAAATTTATTTACATGTCTTAATGAAGTATATTAATTTTGCATGTATTCTTTTTCATAGTATCGCTAAATATTGTTAGAACTTGATAGAGTGTTTTGGAGTGTATTAGTATAGCAAGTGAATTTGAAAATAAATTTTTTGGAGTACAATGCTCTCGAAATTATGTGTAATTACTTAGATAATTCTAGATTGTACGAAGTGTCACGTGTAATATATATTCTCCTTCCGCTCTGGCTTTTTGCGGTGCTTATTTATTGGTCAACTATATTCCTTTTATTATCACGGGATAAGTATTTATCCATGGGACATGAATTCTTGGTAGTTATTTTATATGAATTATACATTACATTGCATGTGGGAGTATTTATACATTAAAGTTCCATAAGCTATAAGATTTTGTATTTATTAATTTTATGTTCATTCCCCTTAAAAGTTTCCAAATACTGTGTATCCATTCGAGTGAAACTAGTAACTTGGCCACTCTATATTTTTCTCAAAATCGGCCCCTATTGACAAGATATGTTTTTATTGGAAGACTAATTTTCATAATCATACATCTATTTAGGAGAGTGCTTCGTAAAAAAAAATAGTGTGCACGTATTAAACCAAGATCGACATGAAGGTGCCAAAAAGAATGTTATGCTTTTATAAGTACACAGAGTTGAGGACCTTATCGATAAAGACTACTGGCCCATGCAGCTAGGTTATGCCTCCTAGGCACGAAAGTTTTACCCTCATGGTCGAGCATCGAAGCAGACAATTTCTCTGAGTTATTCGCACATACCGGCATAATGTTGTCGCATAGTTGTTCGATACAACACAACAACAAAGCCGGGAACCAACTTCATGAAGATCGAAGCCTCTAAACTAGGATGTATGATGGCAACGAATAACATGTACACCTACTCGTTTGGTCTCCAAGCGCAAAGTGTTGTAGTAAGTGATTCTTTTCCTACAGATATGACATTGGGTTTATATCCAATACTATGGGATCAGCTAAAATTTTCCATTCCCCTCTTCAGGAAACTTACAAAACAAAATGAATTGTCTTATGTTCCCAACTCAACCGTGGTGATCATCAAACAACACGGCATATTATGATAAGATGAAAAAAAAGTAAACTATAAAAATAAAAGGAACAACGCAGAAAGAAGTTGTTGATGTGTAATCTAAGATGAAACTTGTAAAGTAAATGCAATACCTGGTATTGTATTTTGGGAATATTGCAGTGCAGAAATGGAAGTATAATAATTAAAATTATTTCTTAAACGTTGACCGGAGTTCATGTGTTCACCACGGTTGAATGTTTGATTCACATCCATACATGCATCACATCTTAATGTATAAATGATGCAACACATATTTAGAGTTTGATTCACATCCATATATGCAGTCACACCGTAATGTAGAAATGACACAACACATATGAAGGATGTGTACTGGATGGTGTTGTTGTTGTGGTGGTGTCGATGGCAGGCCTGGCAAGGTGAATGCGTTGATGATCTCTCTTGGAGATGGGTTCGCGAAAGACGACGATGACGATTCGCCGGCGTATGCAATGGTGTGCGCTGAGGGTCTGCTAGACTGATTGTACTTCTCACCTGCCATCTACCAATGGGTGGTTTGGACAGAGAATTGGTTTTTAGATGATGTGCGTTGGGTACTAGCTTTGTTCTTGGATACCCTCTTCATCGTTCTTTTAGGTTTAGCCAGTTGTCGCTAGGAAGGTGACTTCGAATTGATGTTTGTATTCATCTTTTAAGATTTTGTGAATAATCTAATAAAAAAAGGTGTGTGCATTTTTTGGATGCAGAGGCTGAAGTGATGCTCCTTTTTTGAAGAAAAAAATGCAACAATAATCACTGAATTCCTCCTTAGTAAATTCATCCATATGATACAGAATGAAAAAATGAATTACTATGAACTCCTGTTTATTACACAATTTTTTTTTTGTATCTCACATCCCCATGAATGAACAAGCAAAGAAAAGAAGGGTATCAAGCAGAGCTCCACTGTTTGGTCTTCTCGAAGCCGTTGCGGCTGTGGTAGTAGTCCTCCATGGCCTGCTGGATCTCGGCGCGCGTGTTCATGACGAACGGGCCATGCTGCACTCATCGACAGCTGTTAACCGTCAAGATGTTGATTTTTACTGCCGAAGGGCGGCCACTCCAAGTTGTGTTGATGGCTCTGTGCTGGCATGTACTGTTCTTCTTCCTCCCGGCCGGTGAGCACAAAGGGAGGATCTTTGCGAGCTGCATGGCAGCGTTCATCGCCTGGTCATCTCCAACTGGTGCCATCCCGGAGACGCGTGGGTGGCTGCGACGTCGAGCTCAACATCTCCGGCCGTGGTGAAGGGCCTGATTGCGTTTTTTATTTTAGTTTTACGGTCCTTTCAGTAAAAGTCAAAGGGTCTGTTGCAATTTCTCTTTTTGCCAGGATCCTTGATGTAAAATGTATTCCCACCGCTTACGATTAATTCAGCTTCTGGGCTCTTCCTGTGTTCAAAGGAAAAAAAAATCCAAACATTGTTTTGCAAGGTCCTGCTGTGTTCCCTCAACAAATGATCAATGAAACTGGAAACTGCGGAGGATTTTTTTCAGATGAAACAATCATCACTGAATTCCTCCTTAGTACGCATATTTCTATCTCTCCCCTTGCTCTTTGTGTTCCCAAATTAATTCATATGAAACAGAACGAAACAATGAATTACTATGAACTCCTGTTTATTACACAATATTTTCTGTATCTCACTTCCCCATATCCAGTGATGAATTACTATGGTGCAAATTTTGCCCATTTTCAAACCCATATCCAGACTTACTAGTGACAGCCAGCCTAGGGGCAATGGCGTATGGCCCGGAACTGGAGGCCTTTTTGTAGTAGTGGTCCCCTCCTATTTACGTGATCCCCCATAGACGTGTTTCGCGAGTAACGCCCTCGGGTTTCATGTTGCTGTTTTTTTAACAATGTGCTTTCTTACTCAGATCCATGCTTTTAGTTTTAATCAAAAATAGTACTCTACATTAAAAAGGTCATTTCTCTGGAAAAAAATGCACGAGTACCTGTTGAAGGAAATGATCAAATGTTGAATGACAGATCGAAACGCTTGATTCCTAAGTAAGTGCACGAGATGATTAAAATCAGATTGCTAAAGAAATCAATGTCCACGTGAATTACACCGGTTGAAATCCATGCATTGTTTTTCAACGTTCTGCCGTCTTCCCAAATCAATGAACAATGAAACTGAAAACCGGGGAGGATTTTTTTAATGAAACAATAATCACTGAAATCCTCCTTCATTCATATGAAACAGAACGAAACAATGAATTACTATCAACTCCTGTTTATTACACAATATTTTCTGTATCTCACTTCCCCATGAATGAACAAGCAAAGAAAAAAAAGATACTCTATCAAGCGGAGGTCCACTGTTTGGCCTTCTCGAAGCCGTTGCGGCCGTGGTAGTAGTCCTCCATGGCCTGCTGGATCTCGGCGCGCGTGTTCATGACGAACGGGCCATGCTGCACCACGGGCTCCTTGAGCGGCTGCCCCGCCGCGAGCGCGAACCGCAGCGGCGCGCCGGACCGGTTCCACACGCTGAGCCCATCCCCATCGGCGCCGAGCACGAGGCAGTGGTGCGCGGCCGTGGGCGCGGCGTTCTCCCGGCCGAAGACGCCCTCCCCCTCGATGATGTACACGAAGGCGTTCCACCCGGCGGGGATGGGCTGGTGGAGCTGCGAGCCCGGCTGCATGGTGAAGTCCATGTACATGGTGGGCGTCCGCGTGTACACCGGCGACCGCACCCCGAAGGCCTCCCCCGCGATGATCCGCACCTCGACGCCGTCCTGCGAGGCCCGGGCTATGTCCTTGCTCTGCAGCTCCTGGTACCGCGGCTCGATCCTGGCATCCATTTCCAGAAGCAGAAAACGTTGAGTGACCAGCGATTGTCATACAGTACATGCAAATGCAATGCAGCGAGGGTTGTTCAGGAGGGTTGGTTGTGGTTGCGTACATCTTGTCCTTGGCGGCGAGGTTGATCCAGAGCTGCAGGCCCTTCTGCACGCCGTCGGACGCGGGCATCTCCGAGTGCACGATGCCACGGCCCGCCGTCATCCACTGGACGTCCCCTTTCCTGATGGTGCCCTTGTGTCCGGAGAAGTCCTGGTGGATGAAGGCCCCCTGCGTCAGATAACACGAGCCGGCGTTTCAGCGAACAGCTTGGAGGCATGATGAACACAATGCAGAGCAGAGCAGAGCAGAGCAGAGAAGGGGAGAAAACAGAGGATGGGTGGGTGTTTGGGTGCGTACGTCGAGCATGTAGGTGACGGTCTCGAATCCTCGGTGTGGATGGTCGGGGAACCCGGCGGGCTTGGACACTGAAGCAACGAGTCAAAGAATCAATCGGTCAGTCAGAAAACAAGTTGGCTGCAGGTCCAAGAATTCGCTTGGTGGGTGGGCGGCGCTGATTCCATTCCGATGGAGAGATCTCGATCCAGTCGAGGAGAATTACCTGAGAACTCGTCGAGCATGAGGAAGGGATCCAGGTTCCGCAGCTCGTGCCTGCGATTCAGAAACAGAGGGTCAACGCACGCCGTTAGAAAATTCAGAACTCATCTTACCAAGAGAGGATTGAATGAAAATGAATGGTGGGTACCTGCCGATGCTGCGCCTGACGGTGGCGCCCTGCCCCTCGGACTGGGCCTCGGAGAGCAGCTTCTTGACCACCGGCCTGGGGTTCTCGAACGGCGCTGCGACGGAGGACGAAGTGGCCGATGTGGAGGAAGACATGATCGCTGGGAACAAGAAGACGACCGTCACAACAGCAAGAACAACAAGAATCAGGAGGATTGTGGTGGTCTTGGCTCTACTTGTCTTTCTGGATTGGAGAAGAACGCGGTTGCTTTTGCTGCCGTTTCTGTTGAGCTTGGTGAGGCGAGCGAGTGCCGTATAAATAGGGGAAGAAGAAGAGGAAGCAGAGTGCCTCAGCATCTCGGTGGTCGTCGTCGATGGCGCGTGAGGTGCTCGGACATTGGAGGGGTAAATAAATGGTGGCGAGATGCGTCCCGGTGGTGCTGGATCGATCCATTTGGGGATGCGTTGACCATGGGCGGGCGGCTTTGCGGCCGCGGCTGATGGTGGGTGGCGGAGGGAGGAGCGTCCACCAGCCGAGCGAGAGCCGACGACGTGCTAGCGTGCGGCGCTCGTCACCCGGCAGCCTACGTCCGCGTCGCGTCACGCACCTCGTCATTGTTCCACTCGGTCTATTTCGCGTGCTATTGGCTTTTTTGTTTTTCAAAACACTAGGCAAAAGCTTTATCCACTTTAGTAATATTAAGAAGATAATTGCCCGCTTAATAACGAACAATTCGATGAAAAGCAATACTCCTTCCATCCACAAATAAATGTACATGCGGTTTTCAAGACAAATTATAAAGTAGAGTAAAAAATACATTGAAAACATGTACCTCTCCTCTTTAATTCTTTCACCTCCAATAAGGCAAGTGCATGTAGAAAACAAGAATAATATGTGCTTAATATTACTGGGTTTGATTTCCGTGCGATGAGAGAGAAGCAATTAAAGTGCATTAGGAAGATAGGAATACAATCTTTTGTGGACAAAGTTTAGAGCTAGATGTCCACTTATTTGAGGGCGGAGCGAGTACATCGGAGACACACATGCAGGACCCGAGATCACGTACCCGCCAAGCCGCCAGCTCCACCATTCAAGTGGCCAGAGATGACACCGGCACCCACACCACCCCCAAGGCCACGCACCTGTTGAGCCAACTACTCTATCGCCCAAACAACCACAATAGCCACCCTCAAGCAAAGGACTCCGGAGCCGCTGCTCCGGCTACAACCTGAACAACGTGCACACGCCGACCCCGAGGTTACGAACCGAACAAGTTGACGGGTTTCCACCTACTCTATCGCCCAAGCAACCACAATAGCCACCCTCAAGCAAAGGACTCCGGAGCCGCTGCTCCGGCTACAACCTGAACAATGTGCACACGCCGACCCCGAGGTTACGAACCGAACAAGTTGACGGGTTTCTCGCCCAAGAGACCAAACCTGACACCCAGGAAAAGAGTCGCTGCTCCAGAAACCACGCCGACCCTGAGGCCTCGCCCCTGCATAGCTGACGAAGATCCCTCGCCACCATCCACCGTCAACACCAACTTTCGCTTGTCACTTTGATAAAGGTGCAACTCCAAAGGCGAAGTCGCCAAGAGGAAAACACGACACTAAATTGTTGCTATCGTTCGATCACAAGGATCTAGGGTTTCCCCTGAAGTTGACCAAGGGAGGAACGAGAGCTTCACCTCAACGACACCTCCATGAAGGGAATGACGCCTAAGGGTGTCAACGTCATTGGCTTCACATGCTAACACATCGACCCTAAGGTTTCGCCCCAAAGTGGTAAACGGCTCCGCTCCACCCAAGTGTTTGCCGCCCAATCGACCAATCATGACATCCAACCGACGAAGGAGTAGCCGCTCCGACTTCCACGCCAACCCCAACATTGTGCTCATGCCTTGTCGACTACTGATGCTCGATGACAAGGCCCAACTGCCCAAGTCGAACCCCTCACACCAATGGAGCCCACTGCCACGGTCAACACCATGCTGCTCCTGCGCCATGTGGAGATGCTGCCCAACGCCCGCAAAGGCCGCCGTCCGCTCGGGACATGCTAGGCCCAACAAAGGGCTATGTCGCTGCAACACCCAACGCCCCCTCTTGGACCTGCTCCGGCATTGCGATGCCTAGGGAGCCGTCGTGCGCGCACCCTGCACTGTTGCCTCCTTACGCCATCGCGAGAGCTCCCGCGTATCGCCTCGCTCTCATGTTGGGTTCCACGAAGACGACCCCAAGGTGAAGCACCAAACAAGTCGATAGGCTTGTCGCCCAAGTGCCCCTGCCTAGCCAGCGAAGAGCTCCTCGCGACCATCCACCATCATCACCAACTTTCGGTTGTCACGGTCAAGGTGCAACTCCAAAGACGAAGCTCGGCCCCAAGGCCGCAGCGTGATTGCGGGTCTAATTGGGCCTCATTTGGGCCTGATAGGCTCTATTTCTACGTCCGGACAACGACCGCCTCTGCTGAGGGTGGTTCCCCTACCTTTGGTTGTTGCGTGGCCCGATGGTTGAAGGTTCTAGTGGTATCTAACATCACCCGATCCATCGCCTTGTGGTGTGATGTTGGTCGCGTGATGGGTTCGAGTTTGTGGATGCCAAGGTGGCAGCCTCTCGGAAGGTGTACCTCGCGGGCGTCTATTCGTCGGGCATCGTGGCGGTGGTAATGGACATGTTCTTTGGCCATTTGGGTGGCAAGGAGCAGGCGGCGGGGGAGTCCCACTATATTTAGATCTCCCAGATCGCGCTTTGAAGGCCATGCTAGTCTGTGTGTGAAGGTTATTCCCAACGAAAGCTCCACGTTTCGACTCCAACAGCGGCGATGCCTGTGAGTGCCATTACCCTCTTTAGGTGAAAACCCTTTTCCGCTAGTCTCTTCGATGACAACTTGGTGCGTCGTTACACTCTCTGGGGCATCATCATTGAGCTCTATTCCTTGCGGGCTCGCTTCGGTGTCACCGGTAGCAAATTTTGGTTCTTCTTATACTCCCTTTAATTCATATTAATTGAATTAATTTTATCTAGACATAAATGTATCTAGTCAATAAACATGTCTAGATACATCCAAAGTTGAGTCAATAATTTGAATCAGCTGAAGTTTTTTTTTTTTGTTTATATTTGATCAGCTGAGAAAGAGGGATTCCTCATGCGAGACCCGAGACATCACAACATGTGAACTCAAAGCAAAAAAAAAAATAGATAATTCCAAATTAATCAACTCGAGTTTGTCTAAAACCCGCACAGTCTGTTGGATATTTTCCAGGCTTAATTAGTTGTTGCCATCGAAGAGAACAGAATATCAGATTATACAGTTGTTCGACAATCAGTTTAAACCCGCTACTGGTTCTCAATGGAAATCAGCTCTGAAAGCGACACAATAAGCATCAAAGCTGCAATGATAAAACGTAGTATGCTTATAATACTCAAATACGATACGATATGACGCAGTAGCTTTGTTACAAAACTGCAGAGGAACACCAACGCTAGTGTTTCCCCCCGTTCAAAACAAACAAAATAATAAAAAGAGTGAATTCCACTTTTTTACTCTCTAGTTAAGCATTTGTGACACATATTACCCCATTTAGTAAAACATTTAGTAAAGTATAACATTTAGGAGACCTTGAACACAGTTTAACCTTAGTTTCGCATTTTGCTTGTTATTGTTAGATAGGACATGCATGATAGGTCGATGTGACGGGACAAAACATGTAAATATCGGAGGGCGCGATTGAGGATTATGCCCAGATTTCTTTTATGCATATGTTCCATTCCTCGTCACTATTTTAATATTTTTGGATCCTGGCCATCACCTGACACCTTACCCAATGAATATGTATAAAAATTCAGGGTTCAAAACTTATAAAAACGGTAATCTACGCGATTTTTCATCTGATAGGGTAATTAGTGTCAGAAATGCTAAAATAGAGGGAAAATCCTGGAGTCTCATCATCTCTTCTCTAATCCTCACACCAAAAGATAGGAGATTGTAGCTGTCTCGGCGCTGCTGCCGTTGCCCTGCCACCACCTTGCTGGTAAACAGCAGCACGGCGCTCCTGGTAGCCGCCATTACCCCTGGCGCCATTGTACCCGCCTTCAGGGCGCTGCTGGTACGGTGGTACCCATCCCCCCTTGGCGCCAAGTTGCCATTGGTGGCATCAAAACATTGTGGAAGACAATGGGAGTGTTGGCACGGCCAGGGTTTTCATACCAAGTTTCAGATTTGTGACATGTGGGGACACGCGACTATGACGTGTCGCAGCCGTTTAAAGCAAGTGTATCAAGCCGACAAGTCTCGTTCCGGCAACGCCACCACCTCCAACCACGACCACGACAATCATCCTCAACCTCATTGCTACATGGACACCGGGGCCACCGACCATCTCATCAACAACATGGAGCGGCGCAACGTTCACGAACAATAGCACGGCTAGGACCAAGTACAAATCACCAACTGTGCATGTTTTTCTATTTCACATGTTGCTCACTCTCCTTTAACTCGTCCTATATATTCGCTAGCTCTCATAAATATTCTTCAACCTGCTCTCAGTTCATAGGAGTGATAATGACCTCTTTGTTGAATTTTATCGGTATTTTTTCTATGTTAAGAACAAGAATAGTAAGAAAAGCATTCTTCAAGGTAGAAGCCATGGGGGGCGGTATCTAGTTCCTTTCCATTGGGCACCATCCTCTACACGACATGCATCTTCTAGTGTTAAGCTTTCTTCTAGGCAATGGCATCAACGACTTGGTCATCCTTCAAATAATGTAGTCCAAAGTATTGTCAAGAACAATTCATTTTCATGCCCCCTACATTTTGATTCATCTGTGTGTGCTTGTTTAAGAATACTCGATTGCCTTATAATCTTCTTATCGCATTTCCACTGCACCGTTTGAACTTGTTCATATTGATGTTTGGTAACCTAACTTATCTTCTTCTGAAGAATTTAAATACTCCCTCCATCTCACCAAAAGTCTTAATTTTGTGTCTCAAAATTTAGATGTATCTATATCTAGTATTCTAGGCAATGGCATCAACGACTTGGTCATCCTTCAAATAATGTAGTCCAAAGTATTGTAAGAACAATTCATTTTCATGTCCCCTAAATTTTGATTCATCTGTGTGTGCTTGTCAACGTGTTAAGAATTCTCGACTGCCTTCTTATCGCATTTCCACTGCACCGTTTGAACTTGTTCATATTGATGTTTGGTACTCCCTCCATCCTCACCAAAAGTCTCAATTTTGTGTTTCAAAATTTAGATGTATCTATATCTAGTATGTAGATACAACTAAATTTTGATAAAGTTGAGACACTTTTGGTTGGATGGAGTAATGTAGCTTTGTTAATGACTATAATCACCATTGCTGATCAATTTGATCAAATAGAAATCTGATGGTTGACATTTTTCAGGAGTAGAGGATTTCCAAAGATCTCTCTAGCTCTTAGATGTTGTTATTTCTTTGAAATATCACAACGACCCTACCGCTCTCGAGGGACATCGGACAGCTCTGAAAGCAAAAATCAGTTCAAAAAGCAACAAATCACAAGGAAATCAAAATAGCAAAGCAACTCAATACCATGCTGATAATACTCAGATACGATAAGATATGACGTAGTAGCTCCGTTACAAAACTGCAGAGGAAAACCAACTCCAGTCTTCCCTCTACTCTTGTCTCTTCTCTAAACCTCACACCAAAAGATTGTACTGTAGTAAAAGGGGAAAAGGAAAGAGAAAATCTAGGCCTGGGACTGAGAAGGCGACGGCTCCTTTGCCTTGGAACCGGCTGGCAGTACTGCTCCCAACGCCGGGAACTGGACCGCAGAGTTAACCTCAGGAACAGGAGTGGGCCTCTGGTACCTGCGGCCACCACCCTGCTGGTATCCACCGCCATTGTAGGCCCCTTGCCGGCGCTCCTGGTTCCCACCCTGCTGGTAGGCCCCTTGCCGGCGCTCCTGGTTCCCGCCTTGCTGGTAGGCCCCTTGGCGGCGCTCCTGGTTCCCGCCTTGCTGGTAGGCCCCTTGGCGGCGCTCGCCACTGTAGCCATCTTGGCGCTCCTGGTAGCCACCATTGACCCTGCCACCGCCTTGCTGGAAAGCTCCATTGGCCCTGGCACCATTGTACCCACCCTGCTGGTAGCCGCCTTCAGTCCGCTGCTGGTACCCGTCCCTCCTTGGCGCGCCGCCATTTGTGGCATCCACATTGCGGAAGACAATTGGAGGGTTGCCATTGCCAGAGTTGTAGACCCGTGACTCAGAGCTGCTGTCACAGCTGCGGCCGTTGTAAGCGCCGTCACCACGACCACCCCTGTAGCCGCCATTTTGAGGGCCATCTCGCCTTGGTGGGGGTGGGGGTGGGGCGTACTCAGTACCATCAGCTGGCTTCAGGTACTGCTGGATGGTAATCTGCAAGAAATAGCAATAAAGATTACAGATCACGTATTACAAGGAACTGCAACACAACAATTGAGAGGGCGATGTTGTTTATCCTAGTGAAGTTGCAAGCACATTACAGACAGAATAAGCAATGGATGGTTTATTCTTGAGGTACGTCATTTTCAATACTGATGGCAACGTTTCCACGAATCAGCTAGCATATATTTTCTAAGAGTAAATTGAAACAAAGAGAATAGAAGATTCCACTACCTTGCGAGCCTTGCCTTCCTTGGCAGGAACCTCCTTTGGCTTGCGCTGAGCATTTTCCAGCTTTTCATCCTCCAGCTTCTTCTTCTCCAGGGGTTTTTGACCCTCAAATGCAGGATCGATCTTCCTCTCCACAGGTTCAGAGGGCACCAACGCCTTCTTCTTTCCAAGCATCTTCTCATATTCTTCAAGGGTCATCTCCTGTTTACACATTTGCCAATCAGCAAAGAACTTCAAAAACATAAATCACAAGGGTCTGAATGTAAGAATACTGCAAGAAGTAAGTGAAGTACTTGTTTCTCCTCTTCAATGGCCTCTGGCACACTGTCAGCGGCTTTCTTAGAAGCATCCCCATCGTTAGAGTCTTCCTTCTTGGGGTTCTTCTTCTTGAGCTTCCTCTTGGCAGAGCCACTGAGAAGCTTGACATTGGGGTTCCTCTCCTTCTTCGGTGGGTTTTGGGCACCTTCTCCCTCTACCTTCTTAGAATCATCCTTGGCAGCATCCCTGCATCAGAAAAGACATTAGTAAAGTTCGACAGATACAGAGTTCAACAAAACAATGAAGAACCTGAACTATAACATCAACCAGAAGTTTTAAGTCTTGGCAGAACATACCCTGCAGAATTTTCAGACTCAGAAGCGGGGACTGCGTCGTCATTTTCAGCACTGGCCTCCTTCTGTGGCACCTCCTCAGCAGCAGGCTCAGCCTTGCCTTCAGACTTCTGGTCAGCATCAGAAGCAGCCACAGACGATGGCTTACTTTTAGGCCTGTACTCCATCCTGGGCTTCCCATCGCCTCTGCTGTACCCTTGCCTCCCACCATTGCTGTAGTTGTTCCCATCTTGCTGGTACTGGCCATTGCCCTCATGGTAAACTTGGCTGTCCTCACCATTTCCGTTGCTGTAGCCATTGTTGTTGTAGCCACTGTTGTCATAGCCACGGTTGCCATTATTGTAGCCACCATTGCCGTAGCCACGACCGACACCACCATTGCCGTAGCCACGGCCGCCCCGGCCACCATTGAAGTTGCCCCGGCCACGGCCACCGCTGCCATTGAAGTTGCCACGGTAACCAGTGTTGCCATTGTCACCGCCTCGGCTATAGTCACGGTACTGATTGCCGTCGGCATCGACTAGGATGCGACCGTTTGGCCGTCCCATGCCTCCTGCGTAGACAGGAAATTGTTGGCCACCAGCAGGACCTTGTCCTCCGCCATGGCCTCCTCCCTCCCCGCTATACTCCTGGCCCTCTGAAATAGAACATGGGCAAGGCACAGTCAGATAAGTTTCAAGTTTCATGCAATGAATTTAAAACAAACCTACATCCAAAGCAATTTAACCACAAATCTCCATCCAAAGCATGGGTATACTACTTGCATGATGAGATTAATTTAGTACTTTACAGTTATGAAGCCCACATATAAACCAGTAGTCATGATGAGATGGCAGAGAGTATTTACTGAGAAACATAAATTACGTGCTGAGTTCAATTGATAAAACATGCAAGCACAGGACATGATTGGTTAAGAAGCCAACACATCAACTTGGAAACAATTCATTACATGGACATGATCAGAGAGAAACCGAACTGATTTATTAGGAGTAGATGAATATTAGTCGACTAGATGCTGCAGAAACAAAAGCGCAAGGACAAGAATCTTTATGCAAAACCTAATCACTGGATCTGTCTGCCCCTAGAAACCAGAATACAAGATCGATTTCTAAACAGACGGAATTGAGAGTATATATAATATCACCTAAAAAAAAATCCGCCACCTTTACCAAATCGGGTAGGCAACCACAGGAGATCGGCAGAAGGACGAATCTAGAACGAATCTACGCCGGCGGCGCAGCCGATCTATCGATATGACCCAAGAGGGCCAGACGATCCGACCGAAATTAAGTGCAATCTTCTAACCCAAGACAGATCGAGGAGGGAGGGAGGGGGGAGATCGAGACGCGCGCGTACCATGCTGGTGCTGCTGGGGCTGCTGCGGGTGCTTGCCGTCCTTGTGGTCCTTGATGAGCTGCTGCTCCCTCTTCTTGCGCTCGTAGAGCTGCTTCTTCTCGTCCTTGGAGAGGGATCGCGGCACGACCTCCTTGGCGACCTTGGCTACGGCCTCCTTGCCCGACGCCTCGCCGGCGTGCTCGAGCAGGTCGAAGATCCCCATCGCCGCTGGATGGCGGCGGGCTAGGGTTTCGTCGGCCTATAAACCTCGAGTCGAGTCGAATCTGCTGCGCGCCGCCTGGTCGTGTGGACGAAGGCGGCGGCTTTGGGGTTGGGGCTGCGGGTTGGTTTGGCTCTGTTGTGGATCGACGAGGCGGCTTTATATAGGTGGAGGGCGGGCCGGGCCTGGATCGGTTTCCGCGCCGGATCGGCCGCGACCGACCTTGACTCCAACTCCAGATGCCAGGACGCTCTAGTAGCTTCCAATCCAGCCAGGCCCGGCCAGAAAACGTTACAGGAAGGACTAGTAATTGGTGTAACACCCGGACTGATTGATTGACTCGAGATTTCTTTCTTCCGTGGCAAGGCATCATGACATGGCCTCTCTTTGCTTTCCTTATGAGTGTGTGATCCCACCGTGATACGAAGACCGGTCACATCTCATCTCTGTACCGTGTGCGGCCACGACTCTGGCACATCGATCTGTTCCAAATATTTTGCTCTCACATTTCTAATTCAGGACACAAAAAAGCTGCTCAACGTTGGTGTAATTGGAAGAAACCTACGACAAAAATAAGCATACCACCTCCACAACAAATAAGATAAAGTACGTATTTCGGTCCTAAATGTATTATTATGCCATAAATAGCTGTATTGGTATGTTGCCAACATATCACAAACTCTCATTTAGTACTCGAAGAATACACCAAAGATTAGTACCGACCAAAGGACAACATGCCCAAATACAGAAAAACACAAAAAAAAAAGTAGTAGTACAGACAAAGGCTTATTTGCCTTCTTTTTATTCTCCCTCTAGTGAAAAAGTACTAGTACAGACAAAAACATTCGTAGTTTCTCCCATTTCCGTGGTTCTTCTTACATACGGTTTTATTCCGCCGAGCCACATGGCAGAGTCCACACCCGGTGCCATTTCTGATCATTTTCCTTTTTAGTTCTTTTAACTTCTTACACAACTGTCATTTTGTCAGGTATGTCAACTAAACTTAATGAAATGTCATTATGATGTACACTATTACGCTCCTTCAATTGGTTGTTAAATATTCTAATATTTCTCTTGGAACTCCTCAATGGAATAGCACTTGTCAATAGGATTCTTTGTCCATGTGGTCAACCATGAAGACGGGGCGACACAGCCTCTATTAGTTGATCCAAGACATATTTTGTACTTGGTAGGAAGTCGATATGATTTATACTAGACTTTTATACTTATTTAGGTAATATATTTTTGTTCACATTATTAATGATTACAATTTATATTACTTATTTGGCATAGTTAGCGACATAGTGAAGCCGTTAAATGTTATTCCATGTTCTTTGTTATATAGTTCTAACATGTTGTTAGAGATAGACTCAGGTCGTGCCAAATTTAAATTGAATTTTGCATTACAATTTTGTTCTTGGGATTATCTTTTTTACGCTTGGATAATCCATATAGTGTCTATTCTTTGTTGTGCAGATATAAAAAACTTATAATCTAATAAATATCTTAATAGAGGTTTGAGTATATATTTAGGTACCATACTTTAGAGGCTTCTAGAAAATAAATCTTTACAAGTTGTTTCCACTTGTGTGGATGGTTGTGCAATAATGGATCGACACATGGTGGTAGTCAGGCCAGAACCTGAGGGGGCTGGAGAGGCCCGGACCATAGAAATCAAGAAGTTTCGGCTACGTATAGGGCTATATGTGTATGGAATGTATTGACATCGCCATTACAGAAGGTGTGGAGCCTTTCTACTCGTACAGTTCAGGAAGCCGATGGACAAAAGCGTTGCATACTTCCATCCGACGGTTCCTACTGTGGGTTTTTTTGACACCTTTACCATAGGAAAATACCCTATGGTGTAAATTATATATATATTGTTGCAGAATAATATTCTGAGCACCGAGTTAAACTTTATACACAGGGTTGAGCAGGCCAAGCAGCACTCACCATCAATGCCTTTCGTCCGGTCCACCGACATGCATTCTGGCCGCTTTGCCTGGAGAGTCGAGACTGACCGGGACCCGTCGCTCTGCCTATGAGTTCGGCACCCACACACAGCTGGCATGGCCACCTCGCGCTTTAAAAAGTTAAAAACGCTTCACACTTCATCACACATTCACACCGCTCTACAATGATCAAACGCTGAACTTCTCACATTTCCCTCGTCTTCCATTTTCCATTTCTTAGCTAGTACTACACATGGAGGACATCGCGGAGCTACAGCACGAGGGTGACGGCGCCATGGAGGTGTCAGAGATCGATGATGGCGAGCTGCTCCTACAGCTCCTGAACGCCTCGGTGGCCGTCGAGATGGAGGCGGCAGCAGGGGCAGCATGCATTGAAGTTGCAGCTACTGATTCTACATCAAATTTCTCAACTGTTTGTTGGAATTGTGAAAATTATATACCGTTGGATAGAAAATGAAAAACATCAACTTTTGCATGTTTACACTTTTCGCAGATTCTTCAGGGTTTAAATTTAATTTTGAAAATATGAAAAGTTTCTATGTGGCCACAAAACAAACTTTTAGTCCGATTTTCGAACCCCTTATTCAAATGGTGCAAATGATACACCGTTAGATAGATATTGAAATTTCGCATCTTTTTCATGTTTTGAGTTTTTTCAAATTCTTAACAGTTCTAGTAGTCTTACCTTGAATTACCTTAGTGGAATCTTCGCATAAATATATATCACATGGAGTCTCTTCATTTAGTTCCTTCATGGCCGAAATTTGAGGCTTCATAGATAGTTGTTCATAAGGCTCATGAAATCTTTTAGCACTCTTATTTGCAACATCGGTGAGCAAATTTTCTTTCACCCTATTCGGATATGGATGAGATTCCACATATTCTTCTATAATAACAGATGAAGTTTGGTGAACCTATTTCTCAACTTTAGCAACATATGATGAAGTCTTAAGAGGTTCAGTAAATATCTTAAATCCTTTCTTAGGAACATTCAAATGGTTAGCAAAAGATTTAGAAACTTCTACTAAAATATGAGGATCAAAACCAAACCTATACTTCGGTTCTTCAAACAAAATAGTAGTAGAGAAATTCTCTACACATGCATATTGAAAATCAAAACGAGGCTCATTACATTTATCAAGATCCTCATGCAGTTGAATTATTAGCAATAGTATCCAATAAATTACTTGCTTCTTGTTGATTTATATTAGTAAAACTCCATTCAGATAAATTATCTAGAAAATCCCTACGATGTTGGGGCTGCCTCACAAAGAAGTTTATCAATATAAGACTATCAGAAATACCATGACAATGATTCTTACGGATGAGTTCATTAAGCCTCCCCCAAGATTGAGCAATACTTTCTCCAAGATGAGGCCAAAAGTTATAGATATGGCAACGATCATCATAAGCTTCTTAGGATTATAAAACTTGGTATAGAAAGCCTTCCTCAATAATTCCCAGTCAAGACGGCATTTAATATCCAGAGATCTAAACCATATGCGAGCTGATGACCCACAAGTATAGGGGGTGTATCGTAGTATCTTCGATAAGTAAGAATGTCGATCCCAACGAGGAGCAGAATGTGTTGACAAGCAGTTTCGATGAAGGATTCACTGTAAATGCTCACAGACAAGTATTCAGGGGGTTTTGATGTAACAGATGAATAAAGTACGAGTAAGTAAAGTGCGAGAGTAATAATTGCAGCGAGTTGATGACCCACAAGTATAGGGGATCGCAACAGTCTTCGAGGGAAGTATTACCCAATTTATTGATTCGACACAAGGGGAGACAAAGAATACTTGAAAGCCTTAACAACGGAGTTGTCAATTCAGTTGCACCTGGAAACGGACTTGCTCGCAAGAGTTTATCGAGTAGTAACAGTTTTATAGCAATAGCGATAGTGAAATAACAACGAGCAGAGTAACAAAGACAGCAGTAGTGATTATAGTAAACAGCAGGATTAAAATACCGTAGGCACGGGGACGGATAACGGGCGTTGCATGGATGAGAGAAACTCATGTAACAATCATAGCAGGGCATTTGCAGATAATAATAAAACGGTATCCAAGTACTAATCAATCAATATGCATGTGTTCCAATTATAGTCGTACGTGCTCGCAATGAGAAACTTGCACAACATCTTTTGTCCTACCAGCCGGTGGCAGCTGGGCCTCAAGGGAAACTACTGGATATTAAGGTACTCCTTTTAATAGAGTACCGGAGCAAAGCATTAACACTCCGTGAACACATGTGATCCTCACATCACTGCCATTCCCTCCGGTTGTCCCGATTTCTGTCACTTCGGGGCCATTGGTTCCTGAAGGAGATATGCCCTAGAGGCAATAATAAAGTGGTTATTATTTATATCTTTATGTTTATGATAAATGTTTATATATTATG